>NW_009190710.1:55840-56492 GCF_000690835.1 Fulmarus glacialis
AGAAGGATATGTTTCCAGAAAATATCCACAACTATCATGGTCTGAGCAAGAAAACAAGAAGTGTTGAGACATGGCAGTCACCTACTATTCTCCACAGAAATCCCTGTTTGGATCATGCACGATTTGCATTCCTGAATCACTTTAGAGAAGATTTGCCTTTGTCAAAGGGACTCTGTGTCACAGAAGTTCAGCGATGAGAAAAAACAGCAGACCATTCAAATGACCTCTCTGCTAAGACAAACCTGTTCCTCAGCTGTCCCTTTAATCAAGATAACAAGAATCTTGTCCAGTCCAGGTAGCAGAGCTTCTATCCAGTCTCTAGAGCTACCACTGCACAACTCCAATATAATTTACAGGACGCTATTCCTTAACACTGTCATTGTACTCCTCGTGCCTTTTATAGCTTTCACCACTTCCCATGTTCCGTTCCAAGCTGGGACTGGGACACCCTGTCCCACAGAGGGGATCCCTTTAACACAACACAATAATTAAGATGCATTTGTAAATGCATCTTAATTTGTAAGATTTTAAATTTGTAAATCATCATCGTTGAGGCAGAAAGAAAGGAAACTTTCCCTTTTTCTCATTTTAGTCAAATGCAAGCTTGCAAGGTTTCCTACCATTCAAATAAACAAGAGAGAAAAAAAAAAGG
>NW_009190710.1:56510-56735 GCF_000690835.1 Fulmarus glacialis
CAGAGACAGAGGCAGGATTTAAAGGAGAAGAAGAGGCAAGGGGAAAAGAAGAAGGAAGGAGTAATTTAGTCCACACACCGCTACAGTGGAAAACAAGACGCTTGCTTAGGAAGGAGTTCAAGTCGCTGCCTGAGTAGCTGCAAACCAGCCCAGCGCAGTCTGTACGCGATCAACTGGTGACTCCACTCGTTCCAACAGAGAGCACCAGCCAGCTCCCCCCGCTCC
>NW_009190711.1:0-297 GCF_000690835.1 Fulmarus glacialis
CCAAGTGAGTAAAGCCTCTTTGGTATGGGAGATGATGGTTGAAATATAAATATGGGAAACCTGGCAGATTGATTATATCACACTCCCACAACCCCGCCATGGCAAGCACTATGTGCTCACCATGGTGGCAGCAACCACCGGATGGTTGGAAACATATCCCGTGCCCCATGCCACTGCCAGGAACACTATCCTGGGCCTTGAAAAACAAGTCTTATTGCGACATGGCACTCCAGAAAGAATTGAGTCAGACAATGGGACTCATTTCCGAAACACCCTCATAGACACCTGGGCCAAAGC
>NW_009190712.1:0-31531 GCF_000690835.1 Fulmarus glacialis
ACAGCGAGAGTAAAATCTTTAGGCTTACAGTTGATACCCCATTGCTTATGCAATTGTGATACGACCTTCACAAGGGCTTCCATCCTCCCTGTGGGTCCTCGGGACGTCCCTTCCTGGGTATCGTAACCTGATACGGCTTTCCGCCCCCCGCGCCGGGTCCGGAGGTGCCGGATTCCAGGTGAGTTTTCCCGGGTTTCGGCACCACTTGTTGCCTTCGTAAGGCGTGGCGACCTGGTTCAGGAACGGCACGGCGACCAACCCCAGGCCGCTCGGGCCATCAGCTCACAGACACCCATGTGGTGGACGGCAAATGGCGTTTATTGGTATGTAACACAGCATTATATACCTTGGGTTTATGACGTCACTTCCGTCTGCTTACATCACAAACTAAACGCTATAGGCTATCGGGGGGGTGGGGCCCTATCTTTCTGTACAGCACGATATCTTGCGGCCGCCAGATCCTAACTACCTACAGCAGCCCACACTGCCATCAGCCCCAGGGCACACTGCTGACTCATGTTCAAGTTATTGTCCTCCAGGACCCTTTGTCCTTTACTGCAACACCCCCCAACTCTACCATTTCCCTGAGGCTAGAGCTGGCTCCCAGGCCGAACTGGTGTATGGAGTTATTCCATCCCAGGTGCAGTACAGTGCATTTCCCCTTACGAACTTGTTGAGATTTCTATCCATCCATCTCTCCAGTCTCTCAAGGTGTCTCTGAAGTGTTTGCTCTTTAGTGTGTTGATTAATCTATTCAATATGGTGTCATGATTCAAACTTGTTCTAGGTAAAGAAACTAAGTCTGACAAAATGGAAGATCTTCACATGTATAAATAACTGACTGAAAGAAAGAAAACAGAAGGTAGGAGTATTTTACCATTTCTCGGTCAAGTCCCATAGGGATATATGTTGAAGTCTCTGCTGCACAACATATCCATTACAGGACTGAAAAAGGGGCTAAACAGTGAAAATATAGCATTTGCTGTCAATACTGAGTTGCCTGCAGTAATGAAGATACTGTTCAGTTATGGGGAACTGCAGTCTGAAAATTGAAAAAAAAAAAAAAAAAAAAAGGGGGGGAGGACACCAAACTCCAAACCCAGAGATCATTAATATACATAAAATTATGAATATATAGAAAAAATCCCAAGATAAAATAATTTATGTTTAATAATGACTATTGATATTTGGGAATGGGTTATTTTACAATGCAAATCAAGTTAGATTTTTAGTTTATAAGGATGGCTTTGTTTGGTGTTCAGAGAATTTTCAGTATGACCATGAAAGTTCCTATTGATTTTAATGATTTGCTTTACCAGCTAGTATAATTACCTGAGCCAAAGTGATCTTTAGTCTGATCTGGTTTGAACAGTTTTATATTCAATGTCAAAAAAGCCATTATATGCACATGCTATCAATGCCTTTAAAGTAATGCCCATACAATTATCATGGGATGGATTCTAATCCATCTAACTCAGTGATCCAATTTACACTTGAAGCCCTCTTCCTAAAAAAAGTGCCAAAGCTCCTGATGTAGTTAGCTGAAAGCTGCAAGTGTCCTTAAAACCAAGTCTGAGAAGCTCAAGAACCATTTAAAGAGGTATGATAGCCATTTTCTGTCATTTATTTATCCTTTACCCATAAAGCATGTCATACTTGTACCTCTTATGATTAGTTATTAGTATGTTCATCCATTGCCTTTTAGTGTATTGTCATTAAACGGGATGGCAAACAATGGGCAGGGAAAATGATACGGTCAGTGCCCTAGGGATGTAACAGTAATTGATGGATGGACAGTAATGATTCACTTGCTGCAGTCAGTGCTATCCCAGTCACTTTTGTGATGCAGTATTCGTTCCATAGAAGATATCAGATGAGAGGGAAAAAAAAGATAAAAAGAGATAAATGTACATAAATGGGAAGGAAATAGCAAATAGTTGTGGCTTCAACCCTTCTGTTTATTACTATTTTATAATGTTTTGAAATAGATAGATGAAAATTATAGGAAGTACTAAAATGGAAATTAACATTTAAAAAAGGTTCAAAGTTGATGTAGACAGGTTTGAAAGAAAATCATCTCTGTCTGCAATGCATTTACAACACAAGGTCTCAAGACATAACAAAACGAGGGGAAGCAAACAGACTTCGCTTATATTCTTTCCTCCCAGAAAAGGCCTGAGTCTCATTGGACCTAGAAGAATTTCTATATACAAAATTGGTGTATTGAGAAAAAGGCATTTTGATGTAAGCCTCTTAGATCAGCTGAGAATGAGAATAATCCCACTGAATACAGTAAAATTACTTACGTACTGCAGACTACAGCTGCATGTAAGTGCTCTTCTAGTAAGGACCTACTGAGCTGGTTTAAAGCACGGCAAAGTCCATAGGACTTGTACCAGCTTCATTAGGGTTCTGCATAGGCCTTTCCTTCAAATTCTCTCTTGACTTTTAACTCTTATATGCTGATAATGCATTACCTGTTTATAACTTCAGCTATTTCGGCTACTGGAAGAAGTTATTATTATTATTATTATTATTATTATTATTGTTGTTGTTGTTGTTGTTGTTGTTGTTGTTGTTGTTGTTATTGTTATTGTTGTTGTTATTATTATTATTTACAATAGGGTACACTGTAAAACCTAAAGAAGAGACAAGATTAAGTAAAAAAAGTAGAAAGTTCAGAGACTTTAATGAGATGGTTTTATTTAAATGCTCATTTACAAAAAAAACTTTCTAGTCATTAGAATTTTGAACTTGTTAAAAAAAGAATTAGTTAGTGCCTTGACACAGTATTTTTCAGATTTTTTTTTCTCTTTTGAATGTATTTTGCTGGTGCAATGTCTGATGAGAAATCTGTTTTATAGTTTTTATTCTATTTTATAGAAAATAGTTTCTGGAAGAATTACTAAGCAAAACCAGATTGAACAGGAGGTGTTGAGAAAGGCATATATTTTTGATTGATTAAAGGATGCAATGCTGAAAGAATAATAAACAGTGTTTAGATAGCAGCACAAGAAGGTTTTCAACTGTTTAATAAAAACAGTTTGTTACTATATACATATAACAAGAAACAGAATGCTATTTTAGCTTTATAGAATTTAATTTGCTTGTCTTCTGAAAATGGGTAAATATAGCAGCTGTGTTTCCACCTTCAACTTTATAAATTTTGCTCTCATCTAGCAAAACATTCTGTTAAGATCTTGAAGTTGGAGGTAAAGATGCAATTTCTTTACATGTTTAGCCATGGAATTATGAAGAAGATAATAACTGAAGTGTTTAAAACTATATCTAGCGCACTTCTTGCAAAGCCTAAGTGATGCATATAATAATTACATTTTTTAGTTCCATATAATATTTTCTAGCATACATATATGTATATTACAGCTCTGTGCCTTTATCTAATCTAAGATTTAAAAAATACAATTTACAATCAAACAATCTCAAAGTAATCAGAGACTATAGACATAATCTACTGTGGCAGAACTGAATGTAAAGCTGTGTCCTGATAAAGTGTGTTGCAGTGAAGGGAGGCCTGTTCCTCTGTGGCACATGAGGAGGAACATGGGCAGAGCAACAACCTTTGCTAAAAAAGAGGTTGCTGCTACTGCTGCTTCTACCCATTTTCCTAGTAAAGCCATGCCTGATGATCATGTATAAACACAGTTATTTTTTACTATAAAGATAGTGCAGTGAATTAGTCCAAATAACCAAATTCTCTACCACTCTATTGTTTATGTTACTCTGTTAAGTCAGATCCACAAGCAGTTATTTACAAGTTAAACTAGATACTTCACTTTCTGGCAGAGGAAAATAATACATTTACCGTTTTTCTGCTGTGGAATTGATTTCTTTGTTTCTCGTATTAGTCTCTGTTGGATGGTTTGGGAATGCAGGAGGTTATGCATTGCCCTGGAGTTCAACAAGGTTTGGACAGATTTATGGATGAGTGGCATGCTCAGGAATAATACAGACAGAACACAGCCCACAGTACTCCCCAAAATCAAAGTCAGTTTGAAACCTCTTCTTTTCTTCCCATCTCTTATCAAGAAGAAACATCCCATAGTGAACTCCAAAGACTTGGAATTCTTCTGCTCCATTAAAATCTCCAGACAACCACCTCCCACATATTGCATGAGCTGAGCACTATTTTTCATGTGGGTGCAGCCAGTGTAAGACAGGAAGAGAAGGTCCATACAAATCTTTGTTTAAGAAAAATAATAGTGCAGTAAAAGCAGGTTATATATTTCTTTCTTCCAGAAGGGAAATTAAAAGTTGTCTATAGTTCATAGTAATTCACAGGATTTGAATAGTTTATGAGAAGAATTGGTGAGCCAAGCTGAAGTGTCGGTCTATGAGCCAGGATAACACCTGGAAAGGTAGAGCAATAGTGTTTGGGTTTTGTGAAATGATTAAACTAAGTTAGCTTAATTCAGAGCAGCAGGAGCAACAGATGCTGTTGCCTGAGTTTATTTTCTTTTGTTTCCAGATGGGGTTAGAGAAATAAACACTGGAACATAAAAAAGATCTGTAAAGATGTCTTTCTAGTCCTTCAGCACAGCACAGCACTGCCCGCTACAGTATGTACCGTGTGACTTTGGATCTTCGGCATCTGTTTTCCTCAAGCTAACATTGCTATGGAATTGTTTTAAGGGCTTTTTCAGAGTAAAGTCAAAGTAACTGACTTGCACATCACAGATCCCTGCAAAAAAATCCTCTCTGGCATTATAGAATGGCAGCAATATTCTGTGGACCACTGCAAATTCGGTTTTTTTTTTTTTTGTTTTTTTTTTTTTATTTTTTTATTTTTTTAATAAACCAGACAGTGCTACTCAAAGGACCTTCTTAATAATCCTGGTCACTATAATAAACATTACTGAGACATTTCAAGCAGTTATCCCTGCTTTGCAGAAGGGTCCTCTAGAAAGATAGAAACGTAAAAGTGTCAGGAAGCTATCATTTTGCAGTAAGAAATAGGTTTCACACCACTAGTCTGCTTATAATTGTGATGATGAGACTCACATACTTACCTTCAAATTGCTTTTCATTACTTAGTTACTCCATCCAACCAAGAGCAGTGCTCAGCTGTCCTGTGCCCTGCAGAACTGAAAAGCAAGAAACAAGTGCTCCCCAAATACTAACAGTACGAAGCTAGGGCAGACAGCAAGTGGAAAAAACAGGAAAATGAAAATCAGATAGTCTTCATCCCCAAATTTCTCCTCACATCATCAGACCGATCTCCACAGAGCAAAGCTATCTGATGCTTCGTATATAATCAAATTGTATTGGCTTTAACAGTAATTGTTCCCCCAATACTGCAGTAAGCTACAGCCAGAGAACACGCCTCTCATGCTTCTCCTAATAGAAATAAATAAATAAATAAATCTAGCTGCTCCTGGCTGAATAGGCTTTTTTTTTTTTTTTTTTAATTATTATTACTATTTGCATGCCTAAACTGGTAGCTGAAACTAAATAATTCTAAAGGTCTAACTCAGAGAATTCAAATTCCCTTTTGAATGCAGATGCTTAATCTCCTGTAGGGGTTCTAGCACATTAGACACAGACATACAATGTTCTTCTGTAGTGTCATCCACCATGGGGTTGATAGGGTGTCTTAAAAAGAATTACCAAGTCCTAACGGCAGGTGTGTCCATTCATCTCCACCCCACATTACAAAGGGAATGGAAAAGGTGCCCAGAAAGAGCTCCAGCCAGGATAGACTAAAGGGAAAACTCTGTGAACAAGCAAACTAAAAGAACAAGTTTTTGTTGATTTAAAACCAACCAACCAACTAACCAACCAAATGGACAAACAAAACAATGACAAACACATTAAAGCATTAGCATCAAATCCTGGGGAAGAAATTACATAAATACTACTGCAAGTCCTTCAGTTGAGGACAGACCAGGGAGGGATTAGGTTATGGCTGCCTTTAGGTATTACAAAAACATGTAGCTGCCCGGAACAAGACTGCTGCATATGGCTGTAATCATGCTGCTTATTCTGCCTGTATTAAAACCCTGGAAAATCATAGCTGCTGCTGCTGAGGGTGATATCAGTATGTCTGGAGAAACCATCACTGATGGAGTCAGAACAGCTACCCCCACTAAAGTCAGCTTTCCACCTCTGTTTTCCCTTCATCTAGGTGGGAACAGCAAGTCCGTATTTCCCTGTCCTGCCTTACTATTTCAGATCCTCTCCTTCTCATGAGAACCCTGTTATTTGTCCACCTGCTTGTGGCAGCAAACCCCAAAATTTAGTTTAATCTTGCTGTGCTGAGAAGCCAAGGGCTGGCATTGGGTTTAGTGTTTAGAAGTAATCTAGATTCTTCTAGTGTCATATCTAAAATATGTTTAATTAAGTTGTGAATTGCTGATTTCAGGTGACTGTTGATCACACTGACAGGAGTAAATAGGTCATTGTTAATCAGGGGCTCAAAACATTGGAAGAAGTCTAAGAATGACTGCAATTACGTAAAATCATGCAGAACCAATAATAATGAAAAATAAATTGTCCCCCCACTCTGAATGTACAGACATAAGTAGAAACAAAATGGAGAAACAGAACCATACATATTAATGAGACAGCACCATCTAATCAAAACCCATTGTCTTCTGCCAGCTCAATCAACAAATTATTATAGAGGATAATGTTACACTTAGGAACTCTAAATGTTTATAAACAACCTCAATTACTATACTGCAGTAACTTGTCTTCGAAAGCAATCAGGTTTAATATTTTATCAGACTAACAGAAGAAGAAATTTGTATAAGATCAAACAACTACATTGAGGAAGACATTTATTTATGTTGAATAAAAATGCTAAGTTTTAAATTAATGTATGTGATTTTTCTGAGTTTCTCAATAGCATAAATAAATAAACACCAAGTTGCCAATGTTAAAAAATTGTTCAGAATGCAACAGCCTTGAAAACCAGTAGAGTTCCTAGGAATCTTGCAGACATTTCTGCAAACTATTCTAAAGTCTCTGAAATTGAATACATTTCTTTGCATTCAATGAATCCTGTAAATGCCTATAGGACTTCTTTCAAACCATCATATAAATGCTAGTGTCTTATCCAGCATTAATATTTCCGTTTTGTTGATTCAGCACTTTAAAATGTTCATTTTTTCCGAGCTGCCGTGTTGCATGCATTCTTTTCTTCTACTGCCTTTAATTCCCAATGGATATTAGATTAAGTGATTTTTTATTTCTTTTATTCCCCACTGCCTTATGTTGTTTTCTTTTTTAAATGCTCATTATATTGTAAGTTCTAAGTTATACCAAGTTTAGGTTTTGTGATAGATTATGTAGTTATATTTGTATTTTTCATGAAGTAATATGTATATGTGTGTGTATGTTAGAGATTTTACATACATTTGCATCATATATTGGTTACAGTTACAGTCAACTCTTCTGCAGAGCAAGCACCCTCAGTCCATCCCATGCATCCCTGTGCATAGTGTATTTAACAAGTTAGAAATTCTTCTATGTGCACATATTTATGTATAAAAAAGCATAAATTTTGTTCAACTTGAAACACAAAAAAATCACATCTCTGAAGATTCCATTTCAACATACTCCACTTCATAGTAAAAGAAACCTTTGTTGCTGCTACTCTGATAATAATTAGGAAGTGCTGGTTTGGGGTTTTGTAAAGTTATTTTATTTTTGAAACATCGTATGTTACCATATTTTTATCTTAATGAAGTCATTTCCAAATGCAGGACCCCTAGCTGTATGTAAGAAGAAAGACAAGTAAATGTCAGCAAGTATTGTAAGCAATGAAACAGTAAAAAAAACCCTTTTATTTATTTCTTGCAACAAAATTTAGAGTTTTTACAATGAGTTGTTAAACTGAACACTTAACAAATACCAAAACCCAAAAAGCACCCTAAAACTGTAATTGGCATATTATCAACATTTGTATAAACAATCAAGGTGTACCAGTCAGTTGTAGGACAAGCTATTCAAATTTAGTCAATGTGTTCTACCTCTGTAGCCAGTGATGAAGATCCCACTGAATTTACTGAAAAAAACGGTTGGGCTAGCACTGACAGCTTGACCAAATTTCTCTGAAGAATGCTTAAAAGCTACAAATATATCTTTATTAGATGCAACACAGCTCTCAGGTACAATATTTAAAGGGCATCAATATAGAAGGGGTTTTTCATCTCCAGTTCCTAGGAACCTATAACTAATTGAAATAAATATGTATAATTACATATGGCTGTAGTAATTCCCAGCAAGACTAACCCATGCCTCTGTATTCCCATTGGCAGTGGCCCTAAAAACAGCTTATCATTGAGTGATGGGACTATGAAATCACCTTCTCTTTCTTCTTCTTTACTGTTCTCTTCTCTTTTTTCGCTGGCCCCATGAGACAAATTATCTAGTGACAAGCACAATTATTCAGGAATGGTAAAGGCCTATCATGTTATTTAAACACTGAAGAGAGGCAGAGTGATCTAAGACTAGGAGTGACAGCTGTGACTGCTGGGATTTGTTGCCAGCTCTGGGAATGGCTTGCTCTGCAGGCTTGCCGACTTTCCTAGCCTATCTGTATAACGGAACTAACATTTTTTTGATGCCATAGAGCTAAGCATTTTGAAGTACTTTGAAGATGCAAAGAGCTTTAATAGTGTTAAGTATCATATTTTAGCTACATAGACCAAAGAAGAAAGTTTGGAAATGTTCAGGTTTTTTTCCCCAGAGAGACCCTATAATGTAAATTAAACCTGATTCTGGCCCAACTATGAATCTGAAACCAGTGATGGATGGAAAAAATCATGTTTTCAAGGGATATTCATTTCTAAGCAGAGGAATATTAGCCTATGGTTTCTTTGGAACTTGCCTTAAGAAATATGAATTCTTTCTTCTGCATCATACAGCATCAAGCAGAAATACAAGTTTAGACCTGGAAAAAACAAGTAGGGCATAGGAGACAGGGAATCTTGCACCAAATTGTTTCCAGATCATGGAAATTTCCTTTCCAAAAAGATACTGCTATTCTGCATCCTATTATGGAACTTGTTTTCAGCTTGCTCAGGCATTTTTACACTCCATTGTATGGAGGGGAAAGTCAGAAACACCAGCTCAGCAAACTGGTTTATAATTTCATTTGTAATTTACTTCATGTGCATATAAAATGAATTATTTGTGCTCAAATTATATTTAGAAAGAATTAAAAGAAACCCAAACTATTCTATACACTACATTCAATATACTGTGTTATTTCCCAGAGAGGCAACATATATTCTCCTTTTATAGCAAATTAGCCTACATTACATACCAGGAAGACAGACATAAACACCTAAAAAGTCTGGGCAGGGAAGGCAACGTTCTCCTCCTTTTTGCCCAGCTCATTGTGGCAATCCACCCTTCAAAGCTATCTCCTCTTTGTTTCTCTGAGGAGAAACAGAATCTCAATACTCCAACTCTCAGACTGTTTCTGGAATATCCAACTTTTTGGATGCCTCATGGTTTTGAGTTTGTTGGTGTTTGTACTGGGGCCAGTACTGACCTTACCTTGTATTTTCAAGACACTCTCTCAGGATGTAGAATATTTGTCTAAATCCATGTTAAGATTGAAAAGTATCTTCTGCTTACCACAAATAAATAAAACTTCCTCTTCAAACTCCTAAATAGCTTAGATGAACACCTTTCTAAGAATCTCACTAAAGATTTCAACTTTCTGGTCTTAGTAGGTAGTTCCACAGACCTTTCTAAACACACTGTAGTCTTATTTAAGAAAAAAAGACAAAAGAAATGGAACATTGCTTGAAGAAGAGACTGACTTTTTGAAGTTCAGTGCCCTTCGCTCTTGCTCCTCTACCTTGGAAGTTTTCCATGAAGGCGTATCTCTGTTAAGGGAGGCAAAGTAGTCCCATTAGACTCCTAAGGACTTATTAAGCCCAAACTACTACAAACGGTTGAAAAGTTAGGCGAATTAGAGCCTGTCCTTTAGTAATCTTTGAGCTTCTTTGACAAGCAACTCCATGGCCGGTTCTAGTGGATGATCACTGATGTCTGTCACATGACTTATGTTTTGCAAAGGTAACCTCTTTTCTTGAGAGAGTATTTTTCTTGCTTGAAGCTTTTTAATCAGCAAAGATTGACTGCATTTGAAAAAGGGAATATCTCTCTTTTATTAAAATTATTCAGTCTGTGCTACCATCACTTTGGGATCACAGCCTAACATGAAAGACAAAAATTAAGATAAAAAGCTGTACTTCCGGATTGGAATCGGCTGCTTGCAAGAAATATGTAGATTGTGTTATAAACACATGCTAAATTCCTATGTTGTACAGACAAATTTTCCCAAATTATCATAGATTAAAATATCAGAGTATTAGCAATCATCTGTCTATATTCAGTAACAATATTTTCACATCTCCTACTCCAAGTACCAGTTCCCCATGCAAGAAAAGATATTCCACCTGCCCTGAGCACAATATAAAAGAGAGGGAACAAGTTGGCTTGCAACAGCCCCCCTTCTCCTCAGACTACTGTGCTGGTGGCAGGAGTGCATCCTCTTTCAACAGAAGAGGAAAAGAAATGATGATAAAGGCAGACCACAAGAGAAGGGGAAAACAAAAAAAAAGAAAAAAAAAATTATTGCCCCTTCTGAAACAATGATCTCTGCAGGGATGAAAGAGGAGATATCAGCCTGCCTTCCATGAAAAATAAAACAAAAGCAGGTGCTACACCAAATATTCCTGTACATCTAGTGGGAGGTAACTGAATTAAAAATAGCCACCCTGAGGTGAAAATAGTTCCTCTGCCTGTATTTGTTGCCCTAAACCAAAGGCTTCTGGCTATATGACACAATTTCAGGAACTACTTTTCCCCCCTCAGGCAATATTTTACAGCTACAACCCCACGTGCCAGAGTTTACCAGGAAGATACCAATAATGAGACTTGTGGGGGTCGTTTCCAAAGATTACAAATGTAAACTGGATTGGATAGGATTTAGG
Source organism: Fulmarus glacialis (assembly GCF_000690835.1). Lineage (NCBI taxonomy): Eukaryota > Metazoa > Chordata > Aves > Procellariiformes > Procellariidae > Fulmarus > Fulmarus glacialis. The sequence continues at coordinate 10,974 of NW_009190712.1, forward strand.
GAAAGGCAGAGTTCAGGCTGTAGGACTGGGAGCATACTTGGGATCTTGAAGACAAAAGGAAGGAGAATGAGATGAGAACCCACAGAGGAAGACAGTCTTAAAAGAAGGCTTTTCAGCAGAAATAGGTAGGAAAACAGGCGGCCTACCAGAAGGATTCAGAAAGGAGACAGGCTAGTAGAATATATTGGAAATGTAAGAAAGGAGAGAGGAAAGAAACAGAAATTATTATGACTAAACCGTTACATGCAAGAATGAAAGCGAGGGGAAAAAACACAGGTTGTGTAGGAATATTGGTTAAAGTGATATTGCATACTATCATCCCTTGTTCCTTTCCAGAAATATAATGGCTTATACTTTCCAGATGTATTTTCTCAACATCTGGCACTAGCTGATCCTTGCAGTACGTGAGGAAACACACCTCAATTTGCAAGATCACAGAATTTTTCTCTGGCTGGGTTTATGCACAATGCAGTTTTATTTGTCCGTTTTTCATTGAGACCCAGTCTGCTTTGTACTTATCAGATTCCCTGGTTTTGTGTAAACACTAGATAAAATTCAAGAGAAAACAAGCTTTATTCTAGCAAATGAAACGATTAAGGTCTTGATGACGAAATCAGAAATAAGATTCCCATGATGGAAAACAAACAAATTTTAAAAACCCCCTTTGGATAAAACTCTATTTCAGTACCTCACCTAACTTAGCATCTGGGTAACTTGTCTCTAACTTCGTAGGGCTGGATCATCTCTCTGTTCAATGTAGACTGCACTTTTTTTCATTTATTCTGCTTTACTCTTTTCTTGGTGTTTTATAATCCATTAGGAAGATAGTCTGAGTAATGGAAATCTCTTTCATAAATATGTCTGCAATAGCTAAAAGTTTTTCACTTTAAACATAAACAAAATTTTCAATGTGGGCTCTTAGGACTCACTAATTGCAAATAAAGTGATCTTTCTTCTCTTTGGAGAGATATTTCCAGACCATCAGATTGCTACACTACTTTGCAAATGGTATCTCTTAGAAAGTTTACGTTATCCACACATTTTATTAAAATTAATCACAATCTCATTGTTATTTCTTCAAAGAGGCCACACAGAACATAATGGATTAGCTGTTAGACTTGTTTCTTCTGCACTCCATTGCCTTTTGTCATTTCAGGACCTTAGACACCATATGAGGGAGGTAACTCCTGAAGAGAGAAGGGGAGCAGGACATTAAAACAGTCCTATCCCAATCCGAATATTAGGTCAGGTTACTGACAAAGAGACTCTCTATGCTGCAAGCGAGTAGCCTTAAACATTGGATCCCTGGTCGTCTGCATTGCTGAATTGTTATCTTGCTCCCTGGCTATGTTTTATACCACTTCAACTGGCTTTCTAGAAGACAAATCTATTAAAAAGAGAGCTAATCCTAAACAGTGTGGATACAAGTCAGTCTTAATTGCTTGGTTTCAGAGTTAAGGTTCGGTCCCTGATCAGCTGTCATTTAGCCACATTGACACAGTCAACAGAAGACCAAATGAAAAGAGGAGCATTTTAAAAGATGTAAAGGTGTGTGGGGAGCACAAAAGGCAAATTAGAAGAAAGTGTTAACAGTAAGTTTGTTATAATAGCACTTTGAAGCTGTTGTGCTAGGTGTGATAAAAGTACAGAACAAAGAGATAAGCTTGGCCTGCACAAAACTTGCAATCAAATTTATAAGACAAGGGGCCAAAATAGGATGTTGTCAGACAGCAGGGAAGGAAGAAAGTAAATTCTGAGTTGATGCTCCACAGTAGTACTGGAGAGGCTAGTTATTGGAAAGCAATAGATAGCATCAGTATTTTTTCAGGATCTAAAAGCAAAGGAAGTTTACAAAGAAGGAAAAGCAGTGAAAAGGAAAAAGCAAGTAACAAAAAAGAGGAGAAAACAAGAGAAGAGGTGACACTTATTGTCCTCAACTATGATCACAAAAACAGTTCCAAAATCAAGGAGTACTTTCATCCTCAATTTGGGACTTTCTGACCATATTCTTAGTGTTATTTCATGTAACTGTTATGATTAATTCACTAATTGTATATTACTGAAGTTACCAGTAGGTTTCATTAAATATTTTCCTAATTTTTATAGTTACGTAGCTGAAGAAGAATTAATCTCAAAGAATGCAATAAATTTGTCAGTATTTCCTAGAACAATTGGATGTAATAAATCTTCTTATATGAAGTTAAAATCTTTATGCTGTTGTTAGAAATAATTGTTATGTATTAAGGGAAAGATGCCCATCAGTTACTCCTGGTGAGATTCCAGGGTGTATTAACACATATTGAATATGCAATCTTCAGAATGTCATTACAATTAAATGAATAATGAGGATTCTATTTGCTGTGAGTTCTGTTGTTATTAAACTGGATTTTGTTCTTTAAAGGAAGCTACGTAATATCGCTCTGATTTTTCTGATCCTCAGTGATAGGAAGAGTGGATGTTTCTATTCTCCCATCTGGAGGGTCATGACTACACTAGAAGAAGCACCATATGAGAGCAGAATGCATTGCATTATTTCATAGAAGAAGGAAGGTTCCAAGGAAAATGCTTAACAGTGCTTGGCAATCAATCTCAACTTCTTTCTTTAGTGACAAATGCAAGCACGCATGTTTCAGTCCAGTACTCTCCTTATTCCAGTATCTTATCTCTAACCATAGACAACGCTGAGGCATCCTAAGCATGAACAAGAAAATGAAAAAAAAAAATGCATCTACTTATTACATACAAGCAATTACAATTACCAAATGCACAGAAAGTCCCATGTCTGCACAGCCTGTGAGCTGAAGCTTAAACTGATGTCCTCAAGGTTGGACAATATTATTCACCCAGCTAAACAAATTGTAAAAATAAGGATCTGTTTTGGGAATAGATTTTAATCTCCTTTTGGAGAAATATCCAGAAGTTTGTATTACACACTGTACTCAAACACTCAGTGGGTGCAAGAGTCGTGGTTAAGTATAGGTGGCAATCCTATTTAAGATGCTCCACTGTGTCTTCATCTTGATATGAGAAACAAATTTACACTGAGAACAATAACTCACTGGAACAACTTCCCCAGGAACATGATAGAGTCCACATCACTGGAGGTTTTCAAGGTGCAATTTGACAGGGTACTAGATAATTTCATCTAGGCTCCCCTTCCCACAAAATTTTGGACCAGATGATCTTTCAAGATCCGTTCCAACCTGGGCTATTCTATGATTCTATGATTCTATGATTCTATGACTGTGGGTTGACCTTGGCCAGCTGCCAGACACCCATCCAGTCACTCCTCTTAACAGGACAGAGGGAGAAAATAAGGTAAAAAAGCTTATTGAGGGTCAAGATGAAGACAGGAAGACCACCTACCAGCTACCGTCATGGACAAAACAGACTTAACTTAGAAAAAATTAATTTAATTTAATGCTAATTTAAATAGATTTGGATAGTGAGAAACAATGACAAAATTAAAACAACACTGGGCACAACTAAGAAGGGTCTGGCTCCATCTTATTTACTCCTTCCCATCATGCAATTATACAAATCATAAGTTCCCCTCTGAGCTTTCTCTTTTCCAGGCTGAGCAATCCCAGCTTGCTTAGCCTCTCCTTGTACATCAGAGGCTCAGGTTCCTTCATCATGTTTGTAGCTCTTTGCTGGGCTTGCTTCAGTCTATGTTTGTCTTGCATTGGGGAACCCAGAACATTCTAGATGTGTCTCATGAGGGCTGAGCAGAGGGGAAGGATCACCTCCCTCCACTATTTTTTGTCCTTCTTAAAAATAGGAGTAATTTTTGTTTTCTTATAGGCCTCAGGAACCTCTCCCAATTTCCATGACCTTACAAAGATAGTCAAGAGTGGCCTTGCATTGACATCACGCAGCTCCCTCAGCACTTATGAGTGCATCCCATCAAGACCTATGGACTTCTACACATATAGTTTGTTTAAATGTTCCCTAACCTGATCCTCCTCCACACTGAGGGTAAGTCACTTTGCTCTGGACTTTCACACTGGTCTCAGGGACCGGGGGTTCCTGAAGACCAGTCTTACTAGTAAAGACCAAGTTGAAGAAGACTTTGTGTACCTCAGCCTTTTCCATGTCCTTTGTCATCAGGCCCCTTATCCCATTCAGCAGTAGGCTCATATTTCCCTTAGTCCTCCTTTTGCTGCTGATGTACCTGTAAGAAGCCTTTCTTATTGCCCTTTATGTTCCTTACCAAATTCAGCTCCATGTGGGTCTGCTTTGGCTTTCTGAACCTGATTCCTTCATGTTCAGTGTCTCTCTGTTCTTCACAGGTCACTTGTCCCTGCTTCTACCTCTTGTACACTTCCTTTTTATGTCTGAATTTAGTCAGCATTTCCTTGCTCATCCATGCAGGTCTGCTGCTGCCGGTCCTGCTCAACAGCATTGACCATTTTTCACCTTGGAGGAGGTGAACCCTGAATATCAACCAGTTCTTCTGGACCCCTCTTCTCTCCAGAGCTGTAGCAGGTTATCATTAATGTTGTATTGTTCTTCCAGCAGATAATGGGCAGCCTATACCACCTTAGGTTCCGAGCTCAGGTTAGATTCCAAACTTTTAGATATATAAAAAGTTAAGCAAGATGAATCCACTTATTTATCTATTACAGGATAGCCTGTAATTCCAGAAAATCCATAAAGCTGTTGTTAGTCCTATGTTCTTATATAGGAAAACATAATAAATGGAGCCACTGTCCTTTCTGCTTTTCTATCTTCCAGCCACCTTCTGTGACCAGAAGGGAAAAAAAAGGAGGCGCAAACTATTGTTTCTTTCATTTTGAGTACACAAGTTCGAGTCACCAAGCTTTTTTTCTTTCATTATCACGAGATGCAACTTCATGTCACAACTAACCTTAGTTCTACATATATTTGCCAAAGACTATTGCCCATAACAAAAGTGCTTTTTTTCCTTTCTATCTGAATTCCATTGAAAAAAAAAAAATCTACACCAAGCCTGTTTATTTCCAGGGAATTCTGAACTATGTGATCCTCTGAATCAATAAAAGCATCAGCTTGAAGTTAGAAAGCTGTAAGCTATTTATCTCCTGTACTCTTCTGTAAAGGGGCTGAGGGGGAGACACTATTTTAACATATTGTTATTCACTCCAAAAGCTGAAGTATCACAGTAATTGTTATTAATTGTTACTAATTATTCATTTCATGACTGTGTTATGAAGGGAAAATAAAGTACTGTCCAACTACAACAAATCCCACTCCAAATCTCAGAGTTGTTGCATTTAAAACACGAATCTGTTTCCCCCAGGCTGTAATTGTAAGAGTTGGATAGCACTTTGATGGAAATCATCTGACTTTGTCTCTCTCCTCAGCTGGCTGGCAGCTTACTAGCAGCACAATCCATAAGGGTTTCTTAGTTTGCACATACTATCTGCACCACATAAATCGGTTCCTTAAAGTGCTGCCCTCAGTGGACAAGTACTGCCAATATCTACTAGTTCAGAAACTCAAGTCCAGACGTTATAAAAAATGGGCTTTAGGGAAGAAAGGAAGTACTGATGATTCATGGTTTCTTGTGCCCTAAAATAAAGGGTAAATGTAGAGGAAAGCCTGAGGTTATCATTGGTTTATTCCAGCTTTAGTCACTACTGTCTATCAATAACTAAGTACAGTCAGGTTAGTATTTCTATGTGCTCCAACTATAACTCAGTGACTGAAAATTGCTGTATATAATAGGTCTCTCTCTTCCCTACCAGCCAACACTGAGTTCTAATTCAAAGCAATTTCAGTGTTATCCAGCCCCATACACAATAGGAATCGATGATCTGCTCTTTCACCTGTTTGTGCTCTTCATGACAAATTGATCTGATAAACCAGAAAATTAAACCGTGTCTGAAGGAGCCAGACTAAACTCCATAAAAAAACAGAAGAATAAATAAGGATAAATACTAATTTGGATCAGAGAAGCGTATTGATGAAACCTTGACTATAAATCATAGTGACTAACCATACACGACAGTGTTCGGAATGACATGCAACACACTGTTAAACACAGATGTGAAAAGGAGTCAGCACAAATTCAAAAAGAAATAAAACCAGGAGTTATAAACTTGTAAAGTGTGTGATTATCCTTTTAATTACGTAGCCTATCCTGAAATCTTCCACTGAATTAATGAGGGCATACCGTCATCTTCTCCAAACAATGAAGAAAAAAATAATAACAACAATAATACAGCAGAAACTAGAAATCATACCAGTGACTTAGCCGACAAATTTCACACCTGGAATAACAAACAGCAAAAAGAGTGAACGCTTTGGGAACATCATATATACTGTAAATTGTCCACTTATAAATAATACTTAGATATACTAGCAAAAGAATGGATAAAAAGTGTTAGAAGTTGCAAAACCTCAGTATGGAACTGTTTATGTATTGTCAAAGCATAGAGTTTTCCACACTGAATTAAGCTACTAATATCCCACAAAAGATATAATATTCCTGAAAAGAGTGAAAAATGCAGTACCTAGTTGGTTATTGAGGAGGAAAATATTTCCTGTTTCACAAAAGGTACCATTTTATGTCTTGAAGAATCATACTGTATTGCTCTTCTCTTTCATAAGTTATTGGGACTAAAGAAATTATTGACTCCTTTTAAAATTACTTCATTCCACTGAAACACATGAAGTAAATGTTTAATCCCACAGTATTCTTCACTTAGGAAATTCCATTGACCTCTGAACTCAACTCTGTATATACTCAGGAACGGTAACTTTTATCCATTTTTTCCCCATGGGCTCTTCCTGAGGCTTGCCCAAGTAAAAATGTCATCCATCTTTTCTATAGGCTATGGAACACAAAAATCAGTGCCTCAGAGTCTGAGCTTTGTCTGCATTCATTTCTACTGTGTGCAAGAACTGTAATGAGTTTGCATTGAATTTGGATTTCACTGATTTAGGAAGAAAGATTAAAAGTCTTCACCTCACTGAAGCCCTGAGTTACACTGTAGTAATGTCCTTTTTAAACCATGTGCAGCAATTACCTTGCACCATTGATGTAGCTCTGGAAGGCTAGTTATGTTTTGATTCTCCTTACTGCTCGTATGTCTTTAACTCTCAGACAGATATTATCCTCCTGGTATCAGGGACTTTAAAAACAAAATAAAAAGATGAGCCTTAAAAAGGTTCTAAAGAAAAAGGAAATGTCTGCTTGATTATATTTTGTTCCCTTAGGCCTTTATTCAAAGCCCACTGAAATCAATGGATAGACTCCTATATACTTCAGAAGGCTATAGGCCCTTATTTTCTATCTGTTCCTAGTGCTATACAAACAACTACCTTTTCAAATTGTGAGACAGGGTGAAGTAGGGTGGGTAGAGCATTCCTGTTCTTCTTTGTGAGGAATCCAAGCAAACAAAATCTTCAGAATTATGTAATATCAAATGTAACTGGAAAAAAACCCCAAAACCAAACCACAAAATACAGTAACACAGCTTTCATTGTCCTTGGCAGAAAACAAAGTTATAGGTGTAAAGTGATTGTCACTCAAAACATCTAATCATCCACAGTGCTCTTCCAGCATATCCCTTGCAGCTGAATTATCACAAATGAGAATGTTACAGGTTTTTGAATCCTTCCAAGTAATCTGAAGAGACTAGAAAAAACACTCATCTAAGTACAGAAATTTCCTTAACTGGCATGTTGAAAAAGATCAACTTCATCATCTCATTCTCCCTTCATCACTCCCTCAAAAAAAGCAGAGATTTACTTGTATTTTGCAAAGAAGGTTTCTCTCACTATACCTATCTTTAAATCAAAGTATGAGGGGGAAAAATCAAACTGCTGTTTTGCTCTTTGTTCACAGCAAGAGAAACATTTTTCTCCAATCACCCACTGACTGAGATTCTGAAAGCTTGCTTATTCACAGCAAAAAAAAAGAAAAAAAAAATGTATAGCCAATAGGAGTATTATAATTTGCTAGCATTATAATTTGGCAATATAAGCTTTATGTCAATCAGTCACTCTCTGCTACTTCATATGAACATGTCTGTTTGGAAAGGTTTTGATCCACCTTGGCACCTGAAGTTGAGAGAAGTATCAAAGTCACTCTACCACAGAGATGAAAGTGAACATTCATCTGTAACATAACAAATAGAAATAGATGAGCACAGAAAACAAGACACACAGCTAAGTGCTTTCCCATATCTAGTATACATAAACCAACTAACTGATGGCATTATTTCAACAGAAAAAAAGGGAGTCTTTGTATTATAATAGCTCTTTGCAGGTTCAGAACTAAGACGATAGCTGGGGGAAGCAAGGTTCTATTTTTTATCCTGAGAGTGTAGAAAGGTGAGGGATATGATGCAGCACTCTCTTCGTTTCTGTTCTGAAAGTGTTAGTCTTGCTCTTAAGTTACTATGGGAAATATGATTCATGGTAGTGTATTACAGTATGCTACGTAGCCATTGGTTATTGCAGTTGGCATTGCAAAAGTCATTGTAACAGAGTGGCTGTATTGTTTTCCCTGTACATGTGATTTTTGTTTTTGACAAGGTCAGGAAGAAATAAGAGCATTTATGTGACTCACAAACTACAAATAAGTTAGCAAAAATTTTTAAAAATGTCATTTCATCTGGAGTAAATGTCAATTTTCCTACCAAATGGAAAAGACAGTTACAGATATTACAATAACAATGAGTCTTCAGATACTGTATACAATATATTACGGTTGTACCTGGTGCCTCCTGCATACAAGATTGGTTATGCAAGTATGTGCCCTGAGCTCGTGATGCTCCTGTGTTAAAGTACATTAAAACCACAATTCTGCTTCACATCCCGTGACGCCAGGCACTCCAAACACAGTAATTTATGAAAACTCAAATCTTTTCTCAGGTCTTCAAACAAGTATCGGTAGGGCTCACAATAAAAATAGCTAGCCAGCAACATCTCAGGAAAACAGGAGTGACAGGAGAATCTATGGAGCCGAAAGCAATTCTGTGTCAGCATGGACCAGAGAACACGTTAAGCCCTTGTAGATGATTATAAAGACAAGACTGACCAAAACATTGCACATTTCGCTGAAATTGTTAGGAAAAATACATATTCATGAGACAACCTGCAGACACTGCTTCCATTCCAATCTCATTGTAAAGGGTGTGCTTTACACAGAAACAGTAACTGCCTTGTTCCAAGTGCAAGAAACACTCACTTGGCAAATTAACCTGTTAAAACTTCAGTTATCATATTTCTTAGGATGCATCAGGATCGAGTTGGAATGCCCAGCTGAAACAATAAAAAGTAGAGCATACAAATGCAAAATATGCAAATACCCAGGATCATCTTGGAACTGAATGTCATGAAAGTAGCTTGTATGCATTCCTATACATGCTATAGAATGTAACGTAGGCAGTAAAATTCAACAGCATATGTTAAGCAAAAAGAAGATTTTCCATCCTGCTTGATAAGGAAACCACCAAGTCTTGGAATAGGTTTAGTCAAAGTGAAGAAACAGCTTTCTGGCTTAACCTGTAAATTTCTTGCACAGTAAAATGGGAAAAAAGTCATCAGTGTCCACTGCAGAGTCCTATTCTGGAAAAAATATTCCAAAATGAGGAACTCCAACTATTTATCTGCAACAGAAAAGAATTAAACCTTGCTCTTCAGAGGAAGGATCTTCCCCATCATCTTAAGCATCTTCCTACCCAATCCTTACTTAACAGGTTTTATCTCCATTCTAGAGCATATCAGGTTTTTCTGTGCTGAACTCTGAGACTTGTGGGCTTTAGGCCATGATTTCCAGCTGTTAATCATAGATAAGGTCCCATGCCAGAACAAACTAAAAGGGTCAACTGAACAGATGGAAAGCAGTAATAATTAGTAATCACAGAATCACTTAATGGTTGAGATCGCTCAGCCTAACCTTCCCTGCCCAGAGCAGGGTCAGCAAGAGCAGATTTCTCAGGACTCTTTCCAGTCCAGTTTTGAATATCTCCAAGGGTGGAGACTCCACAGTCTCCCTGAGCAACCTGCTCCAGTGTTTCACTACTCTCACAGTAAAATAATTTTTCTTATATTCCTGTATTTCAGTTTGTGCCTATTGCCTTTTGTCTTTTCAATGAGCACCACTAAGAGTCTGGCTCCATCTTCTTTATTTCTCCCCCTACCCCCAATCAGGTATTTATGCACATTGATAAGATCCCCCTGAGCCTTCCTTTCTCCAGGCTGAATAGTCTCAGCTCTCTCAGTCTCTCCTTGTATGTCAGAGGTTCCTGTCCCTTCATTATCTTTCTGGCCCTTTGACATATGTCCCTGTCTCTCTTGTACTGGGGAGCCCAGAATTGGACCCAGCACTCCAAATGTGTCTTACCAGTGCTCGGTAGAGGGGAAGGATCACCTCCCTCCACCTGTTGGAAACACTCTTCTTTATGCAGCCCAGGAAGCTGTTGACCTCCTTTGCTTCAAGGTCACATTGCTGGCTCATGGACAACTTGCTGGCCACCAGGACCCCCAGAACTTTCTTTGCAAAACTGCTTCCCAGACAGTCAGTCCCCAGCCTTATTGCATGTGATTGTTTCTCTCCAGGTTCAGGAGGTCTTGGCATTTCCCTTTGTTGAACTTCATGAGATTCTTTTTTGCCCATTTCTCCAGCCTGTCGAGGTCCCTCTGGGTGGCAGAACAAGCATCTGTCATATCAACCAATATTCCTAGTTTTGTAATGTGATCTGCCTTCCCCACACGCACATTCCTTATTCTTTTCTGGATAGAGGAAGTACTGCTCTAGAATACCTGGAAAACATTGCTATTTAATCAAGAGAGACAGAGGCTTGTTTTCATTTTCCTACAAAATAAGAAAGACCTTTGTCTTCAGTTACAAATTTTTTTTTTTAAATAGCTGGGGTATCTATCCACTGTCTCTGCTGAGAGGAAGAAAAACATGACTTGCACCCTAATCTCGGGATACTATCCAAATTCTTTTGGGTAAAGACCCCATCATAGCATTCAGTGACTGATAAGATTAACTGCTACGTATGCCATTGTTGTGGTTTAAGCCGGCAGGCAGCCAAACACCATGCAGCCGCTCACTCACTCCCCCTCCCCCAGCGGGACACGGAGAGAATCGGAAGGGTAAGAGTGAGAAAAACTCATGCGTTGAGATAAAGACGGTTTAATAGAACAGAAAAAGGAAAGGAAAATAATAATAATAATAATAATAATAATGATGATGATGATGATGAGAGAATATACAAAACGAGTGATGCAAAATGCAATTGCCCACCACCCTCACTGACTGATAACCAAGTAGCGATTGCTACTTCCTGGAACATGCCTACCATTCATATACTGAGCATGACGTCACATGGCATGGAATACCCCATTGGCCACCTGGGCCAGCTGTCCTGGCTAGGCTTCCTCCCAGCCTCTCGTGTGCTTGGTAGAGCATGAAAGCTGAATATCCTTGACTAGCAGGGTATTTAGCAACAGAAAATATCAGTGTGTTATCAACATTCTTCTCATACTAAATCCAAAACACAGCACTAGGAAGAAATTTAACTCTATCCCAGCCGAAACCAGGACAGCCGTAGACTTCAAGGTACTCTTCTACGAGTTTTTATTCCCGTGCATTTCAGAGACAGCTTTGGATATGGTATTCCAGCTCTTAAATTGCTGCATCGTATCACCCAGACATAAGCTGAAGGAGTAATTTTTATAAAGACTGTACTCAGTGAATGCTCAGTTCCTAGACCAGGAAAAACTTTTGCCAAAGAAACATGCTGTTGGAAAAGAAATGTACATTCCACTTTGTCAACCCAAAACACTGCATATCAGGCAGAGATCTATGACTTTAAAAGGCTCTAAACTATTTATGTCTCTAAAGAGGACAGGATTCAGAGTAGCATGCAGTTGAGACAGAATCTACCTAACAGCTATAGCTAAGTGTCGTTCTTTGATTGAATAACATTCAATTTTACTGCATTACACTAGTGCAAGCAACCTAAAACCACATTTGTATCTGCACTTCTGATTAAAATTTCAACTCCATCCTGAAATCTTTACAACCTTCTCTTGCAGTTCATGGAGTTTCCACCTTCAATAGATCTCAGGGTTTCAGTTTTCTATTCAGTCTTTAAAAAATTTGTTCCATTTCCAGTTTTATATTTCCATTTCCATTTTTTTCCATATTCATTTTCACTTCAGTCAGTACAAGTAGATTGATAAACCTAAGTAACATATGAATCAAGTGAATCTGACCCCATTAATCCATGTCTTTTCACCAAGGGGTACTGGAAATAAAGGAAGTTGTCATCTTATTTCTACCAGTTGTCCACCCTATGGTGTACATGGGTGTCATTAACAGAGAGATTTTATTCTTGTCCTCTTAAGAGTCACTCTTGAAATCATATTCCTTGTATTGGGTTTGCGTCGCAAGGTTTTGGTAGCAGGAGGACTACAGGGTGGTCTTCTGTGAGAAGTTTTTGGAAGCTTCCCCTATGTGAACAAAGCCAATGACAGCCGGCTCCAAGACAGACCTGCCACTGGCCAAGGCCGAGCCCATCAGTGACGGTGGTAGCGCCTCTGTGGAAACATACTTAAGAAAGGGGAAAAAACAACCTGCACAACTGCAGCCAAAGAAAGGAGTGAGAGTATGTGAGAGAAACAGCCCTGCAAGGTCAGTGAAGAAGGAGGGACAGGAGGTGCTCCAGGAGCCAGAGCAGAGATTCCCCTACAACCCATATTAAAGACCACGGTGAGGCAGGCTGTCCCCCTGCAGCCCATGGAGGTTAATGGTGGAGCAGATATCCATCTGCAGCTCGTGGAGTACCCCACGCCGGAGCAGGTGGATGCCTGAAGGAGGCTGGGAAGCCCGCACTGGAGCAGGTTTGCTGGCAGGACTTGTGACCCTGTGAGGGACCCGCACTGGAGCAGTCTGTTCCTGAAGGACTGCACTCTATGGAAAGGACCCACGCTGGAGCAGTTCGTGAAGAACTGCAGCCCGTGGGAAGGACTCACGTTAGAGAAATTCATGGAGGACTGTCTCCCATGGGAGGGACCCCACGCTGGAGCAGGGGAAGAGTGTCAGGAGTCCTCCCCCTGAGGAGGAAAGAGCAGCATAGACAATGTGTGATGAACTGACTGCAACCCCCATTCCCTGTCCTCCTGTGCCACTGGCAGGGAGGAGGTAGAGAATTTGGGAGTAAAGTTAAGCCCGGGAAGAAGGTAGGGGTGGGTGTGTCGTGGTTTAACCTGGCAGGCAGCCAAATACCACGCAGCCGCTCACTCACTCCCCCTCCCCCAGTGGTACAGGGAGAGAATCAGAAGTGTAAGAGTGAGAAAAACTTGTGGGTTGAGATAAAGACAGTTTAATAGAACAGAAAAGGGAAAATAATAATAATGATGATGATGATGATAGAATATGCAAAATGAGTGAAGCACAACGCAATTGCTCACCACTCACACTGACCAATAACCAAGTACCAATCGATATTTCCTGGAACATATCTACCATTCATATACTGAGCATGATGTCACATGGTATGGAATACCCCATTGGCCAGCTGGGCTAGCTGTCCTGGCTGTGCTCCCTCCCAACGCCAAAGCTTTTTTTTTGGTTGGTGGGGTTTTTTTTGTTTGTTTGTTTGGTTTTTTTAAGCTGAATATCCTTGACTAGCAGGGTACTTATCAACAACTGAAAACATCAGTGTGTTATCAATATTCTTCTCATACTAAATCCAAAACACAGCACTAGGAAGAAATTTAACTCTATCCCAGCCGAAACCAGGACAGGGGAATGTGTTCTAAGATTTAGTTTTTATTTTCTCATTGTCCTACTTTGATTTTGATGTGTAATAAATTAAACTGATTTCTCCAAGTTGAGTCTGTTTTGCTCATGATAGTAATTGCTGAGTGATCTCCCTGTCCTTATCTCAACCCACGAGATTCATTATATTTTCTCTCCCCTGTGCAGCTGAGGAGGTTGAGTGATAGATAGGCTTTGGTGGGCACCTGGCATCCATCCAGGGTCAACCCGCCACGTTTCTTTAAACTGACGTTGGTCTAACTTTTAAAAGTTAGTTATCTGCACTAGCCTAGTAAAAATCACTGAATGTTCAGATGGAACCTCCTGTGTTTCAATTTGTGCCCACTGCCTCTGGTCCTGTCACTGGGCACCACTGAAAAGTGCCTGGCTCTGTCCTCTTTGCATCCCCTTTGCACAGGTATTTATATTCACTGATAAGATCTCCCCGACTCTTGTCTTCTCCAGGCTGAACAGTCCCAGCTCCCTCAGCCTCTCCTCATACATCAAATGCTCCAGTCCCTTCATCATCTTTGTGGCCCTTTGCTGGACTCTCTCCAGTTGCTCCCGATCTCTGGGGAATCCAGAACTAGACACAGCACTCCAAGTGTGGCTTCACCAGTGCTGAGTGGAGGGGAAGGATCATCTCCCTCAACCTGCTGGCAACACTCCTCCTAATGCAGCCCAGGATGCCATTAACATTCTTTGCAACAAGGACACATTGCTAGCTCATGTACAAGCTGTTGTCCAGCAGGACCCCCAGGTCCTTTTCTGCCAAGCTGCTTTCCATATGAGTGGCCCCAGCGTGTTCTGGTGCCTGAGGCTGTTTCTGCCCAGGTGCAAGACCTTGCACTTCCTTTTATTGAACTTCATAAGGTTTCTGTCAGCCCATTTCAAGTCATCAAGGTTCTTCTATAGGAATTGGAGAGAAACTACTACCACCCGAGAGAGTGGGAGTATATTTAAGATGATAGGCATAATCTTTTGTAAGTATCAGTCTCTTTCTGTCCTCTGAAGTAGGGGATCTATCTATTGCAGGATCTAAAACCGGTCAGAAGAATTACAGCCTAAAGTTGCTTATTCATATCCATAATAAAGGGACTATAAAAAGGAATCTGTGAGACAAGTTCAGATATAGGCATTACACTGTATCACCTTTTGCCAGACACTACATTTGGCCAGATGAATCCTACCACAGATGAATTCCTAGTTGAATGTGAACTAGGAATACCCCTGGGACATCACTCATGACATTATTATCTAGAAAAGAAAACAGTAATGAGATTTACAGTGTCATGGAACCTAAAGAGTGGGGCTGCTCCATGAAGGGGAATGAGCCATGAGCCCAGGGTGACCCCACCACGGGTAGTGCCCCCACCGATGGGGTGCAGTCCCACTGGAACTGAGAATGGTGGGCAGAGCAAAGGTGGTAATAGCGAAGAGCATTGATAGCCCTTGACAGAACAAGTGATGCACCAGAACCAGGCGTTCCATCAGAAGCAAAAGCAGACTGGGCCAGAGGCAGGTCTGAGGACAAAGCTACAGTGTGCATCCAAAGGGTCCACCCAGGAGGCACAGCTTGAGACAGATACACCTACACCATACCTTATGCAGTGACTGAAGTCCCAGTCCTGAACTGAAATGGCACTCTTGTGCACATGGACAAAGAGTGTCAGTCAGGGTCCCCGATGAGCCTGCTCAGGGCCATTATGGCCTGACACAAAGTCAGGGGGAAAAAAAAATATTACCACGTCATCAAATGTTTTAGGCTTTTTACAAATAAAAGATCTAGACTTGACATGAGTTCATAATTGCAATGGTTTGGGGGCAAAAATGCACTTGTCATATTACACACAATTGGAAAAAACATCTACTCATTTAATTTTTTTCCAGTCCAAACACAAATCTGGATTTATTTTCATCTTAACTCTGAAATACATTTCCCTGAATTATCTATGAGGAGATAGAAAAAGATAGAAATGAATGTTTCAAATATTTTTTCATCTGTCAGGTTTAATTAAATAACACAAATATTGTAATTTATTAGCACTTTTAATAATGTGACCTTCAACCGTTCCTCAGGGAAAAACAAACACGATAGACAAAGACATTTGTTCTAAAATGGCAGTCACTAGTGAAACATTTTCTGTTCAGGATGTACATACACTGTATTTCCAAAAGAAACATAATGGTTTTATCTGAGAAAGTTTTATGCACAACACATTATTCTTGTGTTGTGACAAACAAAAAACTGTATTTGACATTTATAATTCTGTTGCATTACGAAGGGGGGGAAATAAAGTAGTAGACTGAGCTTCATATTCATACATGACAATAAACAACAGCACTTTGCACTTCCATGTTGTTTTTCATTCTTAAGATGTGAAAACTCTTTATAAAAAAACCCAAATTTATATTCTTATTTTATAGATGGAAATCCAGGTATATCTGAGGTAGAAAGACAGAATTACACAAGGTCACACAGCTGTTTATGGGAAACATAATTTCACTATATCAACTCTGTGAGATCAACGGAATGAGAGCAGAAGACAGTTCTTGTGCCAACCTCCACCATCTCCTAGCTGGAATACAACCTTACAGTATGAAAACAATAGAAATTTGCCAGGTTTTTCCAGTAGCAGGTGTTTCAAATCCTTAGATGTGCAGCTATTAGTTAACATAGTTTCAAAGTGTAGTATTGGCTGTAGCATGGCAACCTAAAATTCATGTTTGTTTTACTAAAAAAAAAATTGGAACAGGCAAATTTCACATTTTCTTTTTAATGGTCAGTTAATGAGAAACATTAAAGGGAATCAAGTTCAGTTCTTATAGCGTTTAATACTTCATTCCTGTTTAACAGTATTTAGAGTAAGGTAACCACACTTACAACCTCTTTGGAAGGAAATCAGGTGATGAGCACAAAGGTGATTTGTTTCTTCAGGACTTTTCTACACAGTAGTGCATATCCAGTGAAAAGAAAGACCTCAGGAAGCTCAGGAGGAAATCTTAGTAAACAAGTACACAAACACCTACAGTAATCCTGCAGTGGAAGTACAGTTGTCAGCCAACCACTATCATACATTAGACAGTGCGAAAGAAAAGATCTTGAAAGTACGGAGAAAGCTAAAGACCACACGCCTAGCTATACTAAGATCTTAGATCTCTTGGTTTCTTTTCTCCAGACTTAGAAATGTATTTTGAGGAATGGCTGTGAAAGTAGTTCCAACATGGTTCCAGCCCCTCCTTTCACAGTTATGGTCCCTGGAAGCTCGTCAGTTCCTACCCCAACAACAGAGAACATTGTTGATGAATACCTTGGATTCTGAGAGTACTGTGCTATTAGAAATGTTGCCTACTCAACAGACAGCACCACTGGGTACCTTACTGTATCAAATAATCCACCTATCTGTAGCACTTTTTCCAAGGACAAACAGGGCCAGCAATTTGAGTCAGTTTAAACAGTCAGGTGAACCTGTGTTTAGAGATAAAATGACACGATACATGCTTTGAGATGTTTACTCTTAAGATTATACCCTCAAAAAGTCATAGTATAACTAAAAGAGCTAAACTATATATGTACTTTATATATGCATTGCTGGACTTTATCCAGAAAATTAGTCCCACCAAAGTCGGTAAGTCAAACACAGAGAGTCAGTAAAACAAATGATACAGTGTTGAACCATACCACTCAAAAGAGAGGACAGATGACTAAGACAGCAGCAGTGAATACATTCTCCTCCCCCAGATTTTACCTTACTGTTTTGATTTTGTATAAAAATTTATTATTAAAATATTGTCCTTGGACATTTTGATTTAATTTAGTGTAGCAAGCAGAAGCCTCATTTCATCGCGAAAGTGGCAATGTTTCTCTAGTGGATGTAATCCCTATACCTAGATAAAGAGATTTGGATTATCATTTGCAAAGTTTAGTAGAAATTTTTTAGATTTAGTGTGTTATATACAATGAATATCATTTATTGTAGTTTCAATTATTTTGACAGATAACTCCTTTTCCATTTGTATCAAAAAATAGTCAACTTTTTCTCTGACCTATTTGAAGTGAGCAGCATTGAGGTACTTGTATATTGTGTGCTATTCATAAAAACCTCATGCAAAGGCTAAAGAACACCGTTCAAACTTACTGTGTTCTTTTCACTTTGGATAAGCATCCAGATGCTTATCTGCGGCTTATCCAGGCCTGTCTGTTCAAGAAATCAGCCAGAGAATCTTAAAAGAATGTGTGTGTTTATGCAATTTCCAGTACATCCTATTTTCAATCCATTTAATAAAAAAAAAAAAAAAAAAAAAAGTTGTCATGATATGAGCTCACAGATTTGAGATTTCAGAGCAACTCACCTACTTCAATTAACCCTATCATCACACTTCTGTGTCATGAAAATATTTTATTCCATTTTGCAAAAAGGCTGAGCGTTTTGCCTACGTACAAACAAGTATATAACAGAAAAGTGAGAAGTGTATACACACAGCACTTCTCAGTTTTCATTAACAACTGAAAACAAGACCTGCAAAAGTGCATCTATCTAAAATAAGTCTTGTATTTTTCTTTTCCTTAGATTAATTCCTAAAGCCATTTTAATCTTTGGGTTTGTTTTTATAAATGGGACAACAGTTTCCAATGCATACTTTTAAAAAGTGAAAATATTGTGGCTACTGTAAATACTTCTTGGGCAATAGATGGTGAGGGGTGATGCTGAATGCAATAAACCTTTCTCTTATGGGCTTCCAGGCAGAATCCACATGCCTATTTCTGCACACATCTATTAAAAGTCACCTTTAACTATGTGGTACATGTAGTTGTGGAATAGCCATGCTGAAGTCCTAAATTATCATTCTGACCTACAGATGTCAAAGAGATTTTGTCATTATCTTCAGCATTGGAACTTCAGTCTTTATTTTTGGAACCACATGCTTTACTCACCTAGACCTGTGGCAGACCCACACCTTACAGCTATTGGCTCATGAGGTTACAGCCGGCACAGCAGAGTCAACAGAGGAAATCTGTGCTTCCACCTCAGTCAGTTCTCTGTGAAGTCTGGTTGGTGTTTTGATCTGAGATGCCAGATTTGCACTAACAGATGCTAATATTAAGGCAAAAGTTCCCTTTTGCTAAGTCTTTAGGAGGGCAGAATCCTGCATCGAAAAGTTCATAACAGATGGTCAGGGAAAATAATGACTTAAACCAACAGAGCTTCACTGTTGAAGCATTAAGGTCTAGAAAAAGCACCTTGTTATTAAGCAAAATGTGTTGCAGAGGTTAGCCAAGCTTTCTTTGATTTTCCAGTTTAGTTCAGTCAGAGTTTTATATTTTTTTTTCCCCAGCATTCATCCAAACCTCAACAGGAATTTCTACGTTTCCTGAATTTCATGAAGAATGAAAAAAAAAAATTAGGTAACATAAATTACTTCAAGAAAACTTTCCCTGAATTTATGAACTAAATTTTCTTCTCTTGTCTTTGTGCATTAAATTCAAATCTTCACAGAGTTCCTTGTATTTTTGCCTTGCAAATATGACAGCAATTACATTAAACCCCATCAATTTTCATACATTTTACATACTCCATTGGTCTTGACCATTAACATAATAAAAAGAAGAAGAAAAAATCCTAAGGATATTTCTTAACATTTTACATCAAGGTTAAGTAAATTTACATACACCTAGGTTAAAGTCTTTGCTGATTATGCGGACATTTTCTATAGATTTTTCCTAGCCCTTACAATATATTGTACGCATCACATCTCTAGAGAATTTAAGGCCAGGTTAATGTTTTAGTAGATTCATCTAAACCAGGTCAAATTATAATAAGATCTAAACAAAACAGTCCTTCAGCTATTTATATCACTTTCTTGATAATCTCCTGTGTAGATCAGTAAAAGTAATCCTGTAAAGAGAAAAAAAAAAAAAAAAAAAAAAAGACTTTTGAAACAGAGATATAAATCCACGAGGCATTCACAGATATTTCCAGAGCCATGGGATTCTTGGTGCTGATAAGCACATCGGAGGTGATTAGCAATCGAAGTGTGGTACCCTCACAGAACGACGTTTTCAGTAGTTCTAACGCTAAAGCAATGGCCAACCATCAGAAGTCAATCCTGACTTTATTTGTGATAGAAACAGAGAATGAAGGGAACACTGGAAAGTGAGGTAGCATACTTTATGGCTTATTTTTGTGCTTTTGTTTTGCTTTTCCCCACCGATGATCTTCAACATAAAAAATAATAATACCTCATTTGACACTGAAAAATTTATACCAAATGTACTGAAAAACAACCAACCAAAAAAAATAAGCCAAACCTTTGAATTTCTTTGACTGAATAACTGGGTTTGAGACTTCATTCCCTCTTCATTTCTTAGCTTATTTTCCAGGACTGGTTTACTGGGTCTGGTTGGGATAGAGTTAATTTTCTTCGTAGCAACCTGGATGATGCTGGTTTGGATTTGTGACTAAAGCAGCATTGATAACACACCAGTGATTTAGCTATTGCTGAGCAGTAGTTGCACAGCATCAAGGCTTTCTCTCTTTCCCACTCTGTCCCTGCAGTGACTAGGTTTAGGGTGGGCAAGAATTTGGAAGGGGACACAACCTAGACAGCTGACCCAAATTGACCAAAGGAATATTCCATGCCGTATAGCATGATGGTCAGCAATAACAACTGAGGAGAGGTTTTTTTGGGGGTATTAGTCATTGCTCAGAGACTGGATGGGCTTTGGTCTCTTGTGGAAGGCGGCGAGTGACCGCCTTTGCATCACTTGTTTCCCCCCCCCCCCCCCCCC
>NW_009190712.1:31562-43813 GCF_000690835.1 Fulmarus glacialis
CTCTTTTCTTTGCTTATTAAACTGTCTTTATTTCAACCCATAAGTTTTCTCACTTTTGCTCTTCTTATTCTCTCCCCCATCCTGCTGGGGACAAGGAGCGAGCAGGCAGCTGTGTGGTGCCTAGCTGCTGGCCAGGGTCAATCCACCACAATTGGCATTAGAGGTTTTTTAATTGTCTTTACATCAAAGAAGGCATTTCTTACTATCTTAGTTCCTCCACATCATGTGCATTGGTCTGTGCTCAGTGGTTCTTTCCTTTCCACCTTCCAGCTTTATCATCAATTTTATCCTTAGTACATGCTGAAATTTGATACTAAATTTGACACATCCAGCAAATCTGAGTTCTGCCAAAACTGTCAGGAAGCAGAGATTACGAGGATGAATCTAATCTTATAATTCTATTGCCATAGTCCAGAAATATCTTGCAAACCTCATTCATGTGTGATTTTCTGAGTGAAGTACCATTGCTGTAGAGTCAGTAACTTAATAGAAGAGGCATCAACAATCAGGACAAAATACCTCAGAAAAGAATACCATACACAATTTATATGATAACAAACATAAAGGACGGTTTAGGCTTTCACTTGAGACAAATTTTATCTTTCATTTAAAGAAGTACTACAGAGTGCTGGATTGTCTCAAAACCTCTTCTCGTAAAAGCCACTGGATTTCAGATGAGGGCAGGAAAACACATAGACACACAGAGATAGAGAATAATTGGGTAAAAGCTATAAAAGATTCAGCAGAAAGATAGGGCAATAAAGATATAAATTCACTTTTCCTAACAGCTAGTTCTTCTGTAGGTGACTAAACAAAAAATGTCCATGTAGCACTATGAGGAATGTACATTTTTTTAAATGAGAATGAGGTAGAATTTAGGGAAGTGAATCCAAACATATGATCCCCTAGAACCTGTCCAAGCTATAGGCACTTCCAGGTTGACTGCTGTGCGTTCAGGCATTGTTGTCATCCTGACCTCTACACCTGACTGAGTCTGGATCGATTCTTAGACTAGGTGTTCATTTGCCTAAGTCCTAGGGAAGGCTTAACCTGGTAGGCATGCACAAAACATGCATAACCAACACCAGCCATGATCCTTACAAACCACTGGCCACACACATACATTCATTTTTATTCAGAACAGAGGAAAAAAAAAACAACAGGAAGAAGTAGGAAGATCATAATTCCACACTCTCTCTTCACCTAACAGCTCTTGTCCTGGAAGGTGGTCAGGGTTTATGGCTTTCCTTACACTGAGAGTATTCAACCAGTAAAAAAGAGCTCAGCGTTGATCTCTTCTCCAAAAAGTGTTGGTTTTCTTTGCTTGCTTCTTTTTTTTTTCTTTTTTTTTCTTTTTTTCTTTTTTTTTCTTTTTTTCTTTTTTTTCTTTTTTGAGCTACTCCCTTCTTTTTTTTTTTTTTCTTTTTTGTTTCCTAGTGACACTTCTAGAGAGTCCTAGAAGCAAAACCCAGCATGGTCACTCACGTCCTTTTGAGGGAGAGCCACAGTACCTGAGCTAGAGAGCTGTCCATCTTCTTTCCACTGTGATGGACAGTGGATTGTTTTCTAGAAAGCTACAAAGGGGTGCTTTTAATACCTTAGCTTCACTAACAACTTTTGTGGTTAGGGCATCCCTTTGGAAAATGGTATTTGTGAATGATAATGAAGGAAGGATTGCAGGGGGGTTCTTCCTTTAAATCTGCACTTTTCCAAGAATCCAACTTTTTGGTAAAAAAAATGGGGCACTATCACTATTTTTTAAAAGTGAGAGCTCTATCTTCAAAGTAGGTTGTTTCTTTAGGAGAGGGCTTGGGGCTTGAAATCTCTACCAAAGGTGCCTCCCTAGGCCTTCTGAGTTAAGCATCTGTACTCTGAAAAGGCATGGAATGTAAAACTGAGCCTTGAACCTGTGGTTGAACCAAGTCACTTACAGATGACTTTCAGGCAACCTGAAGACTGTTAACCCCCTTTCTGAAGCACTTCTCCCTACAGGCTTCATAGGGAAGCTCCTAAGCTCAGGATGAGACATCCAGTCAAGGATGAGGCACCAAAAAGTAAAGCTTAGTAATGCTAATTAAAAAAACAAAGATATTCCTTCAGATACCTAGATCTTTCTTCATCAAAGTCACCCCTGGAAAGCAGCATACACCCCTTCAAGTTGGTACTTGCATACAGGAATAAAAACACTTAATAAATGAACATTTTTAAAAGTGTGTGGCAGCAGATAATGAAAAGGTACAAACAAATAATGAGAGGCAGATAAGTGGCACTGAAATATTCATTACAGCTATAACTATCAACTGCAGTATATCATTTGCCTTTTATTTCCTTGTGTTGTAGGAAATTCTTTAGGAGACAATGCTCTTCTCAGCACACTTGAGAAAGTGTAAATTGAGTGGGAGGGAAGAGAATGGAGATAGATTATGGCACAATACAAAAACTACTAAGGAGGGTGTCATGTACCAAGGTGAAGGGAAGTCTCACCATGGTGGAGGTATTACAAAACCAACCCTATGCCTATAACATTAATACTAAGACAGGGAGAATGGGCCAAAGACAAAATCGTGGAAGCACAGAATTTACTTTATAAGCAATATTCTTTAAAGACATACCAATGTAGGGTATCTATAAAAGTTAATATTATTGTGCTCCCAGAAAGTGGGCCTGAGGATTGTTTGATATGACCTTCTGTTAAAGAAATGTGTTGAATAACATGTGAGAAAGGAGCAGTCATAGGATTCCACATAAGTGCTCCAGGGCCTGTAAAGATGACTTTCTTAGGGAGCTCTAAATGTTTGTTCACTTCTAGGCAGAATTTAGGCTAGAACAGTATCCTATAGTTTTCTTTGAACTAGACTGCATTCTGTAAATTATGAAGAAGTACTTTTTCATTCAAAATCTAGTTCAGCTCTGTGCAGATCTTTACTGCTTTGTAAAGCAAAAAGCTGGAATGTGGATTGTCTGGACAGCGTTTTGAAAAAACTTCATTGCAGACAGTAAATGAATCAATTCTTAAAAGACAACACAGAAGCTACGGCTGCCTCTAAGATGCAGGAGCAATCCTGAGCAATCAGGATAAGCTGAAAGCAGCTACCTCCAAGAGAGAAAAAAATCTGAAACAATAAAGCAGTGCAGGTACGTGGGCTTGGTGGGAATTATAACCCAGTTGTCAGTTTGGACAACTGATACATTCAGCTTCTGAAGGGCACTAAAGCAGCCATGCACATGACACCATTGAGATCAACGTAAAGTTGCAAGCTAATGAACTATTTTAGATGTGTGGCCTTTGTGTCCTATGTTAAAAAATCCATTTCTTTCATACTAGGATTTCTGACAGAAGATGTGGTGCACTTTGGAAAACTCCTAAGAAAATACAGAAATTTATTTTTCTCAATAACTGAAGTCTGACATAAAACATTTAATAACTCAACTGTTAAATGTATAGCAAAAGTATTTTAGTAAAAAAAAAAAAAAAAAATCCTATGGCTATATCTTGTACCTATTAAAGTATTTTTCTACTTATTCTCTTCTACCCAGAATCTCTTCCTTTTGTGAATGCTTTGCCTCTAGCAGTTTAAGAAATCTTAAAACTCTATTTTTTATTTTTTCAATACTTTCTTTCTACTGCTTAGTATTAAGAAAAAAATCCAAAAGGAAAAAAAATATTCTTCAGTGAGGACAGTTATAATATTGCAGCATAGTGCTTTATTTAAAGAAAATAGCTTATCTAGGATGACACTATGGGTTAATTTTCAAGCAGAAAAAGCTATACCATGCCTTGTACTTGAGACTCCCTAGTACAATCTCCACTAGTTTTCTCTAAACCACTCTTTGAGTTTATGTTATTTGTATGAATACTCATCACCAGATGATCTGTTTAGCAACATCATAATAATTTCACCTATTTATATTTAAAACGATGATTTTTGCATTGGCACAGTTGTCTCAGATCCATATTCTTAACACTCTTCATACATTCTTAATACTTTTCATACAAGGTAATGAAATGTCAAATGCAATGCCTATACAGCAATGGAAAGCACAAAAAAGTTCATTGTCAAGGTGGAAAAATAGAGTGTATTTACCAGAATGAATATTTCACAATTATGTCAGAAATTGCATGTTGCTGATCCATTCTTACCTTCCCTTAAGTTTTAAAGAACCATGCCTGTATTATACAACTTCTGGAAACTGCCACTTTAAAGTAAATTTCCAAATCATGAAATCTGATTATTTAAGGAATGTACTCTCCATGTATGTTTGCATGCTTGAAAGGGCTAATGGAAAGCTTCTATTAAGATCTGCTTAATGTCCCCTACATTATTACTTACACAGCACTATAAATGTATGAGACATTTGCAGATTAATAAAACAGAGAAGGAGCTTACAACTTAAGGGGAAAAGCTTTTTGATTTTTCATCTTGTCCTAGCAACATCACCTCTGCACATAGTCAAAGGCAAGACAGTTCCTTCATTGCCTCTGGGGAAAATTAGCTTGTGCCATTCAACTGCAAGCAAAGACTCTTCCTCCATTGTTGTTGGCTGAACTCTGCAGGCTGCCAACTTGTGGGGCAGCATCAGCATGCACAGTGCATTTCAACCAATTGCAAAAAGGAAAAGGAAAGGGAAAATGTCTTATCTTCATACCAAAGCATATATAACCTAAGGCTTTTATGTCCCTTTATTTCCCCCCACCCCCATTTCTCTAGAAAAAAGCCTATAATCTTGCTTTAATTCACTTAATTGTTGATCGTTCAGAACTTCTTAAATTCTTTAAAGAATGGAATATTATTTTCATCTTCCCAATACAAGGCCCAAGCATAAAAATATCTTTTCAATCTCAGCCAATGAATTATTCATGATCCCCCAGGCAGTGTGCTCCATATAATGAAATAAATAACTGTATTTGATAACGTCATTATCAAAGAAAGCAGTTTTCTTGATGTGAACAGAGCATTAAAGATAGACTTATCAGTGCTCTTTTCACTCTGATCCCTGTCCGCTGCACCAAGAGGAGACCCATATCTGCACCCCTGTCTTGAGGAAGTACTTCTAGTAGGGAACTTTCAAAAGGAGATAAAAAGGGAGGAAGATAGAGGACCTATCACGATTTGTTTCATCCACGCAAAGTACTACAGCCATTTCCATCAGGACAAAAAAAGGGTACTTTATGAGTGCATAAAGTTTTCATGGTTTAATGCACAGGAAGGGTTCTTTTTGGTGCAAATTTGATGGAACCAAGGTTGAAGTTGCGTGTGTGGGCACCATATAGAGTGCAGAATTTGTAGCGTGAACAGAAGACCCTCCAGTACTTAGGTCTTTAGGCATGTGCAGTATATGCTTGAGCCTGGCGACTGGGTTGGCTTGGCTGGCCACAGAGATGAGATGTGGATGTACTGTCCTAGAGATGTAATGAAGCGCAGGAGGTGAGAAACTGACCCTTAGTGCACTGCATCAGTCACTAATTAGTTAATCAGCATTTCTGTTACAATATTAACATCAAGATGAAAGTTTAACCCCCTTTCATTTTCTTTTAAAATACATCAGAACTGTTTTCCTTTCATGGAAGAATTTTTTTTTTGTTTGAAGTACAGAAGTGTGAGGGTGAAGGGAAGGACATCCTTGGCTTTTTACCAATCAAAACGAGCCAAACTAGGTTAGAAAAATATAAAGGCATTTCTGAAGAAGGGGGTATATTAATTACTTGATTAACTTCATTTAGCATTTCTCTTTAGCCATAAATAAATGTACACTTCAGTTAGACAGGTACTTAGACACTTCTGTCTAGAAAAAATGACCTCTTTCCAAATACGAATATATTTACAGATGAAAGATAGAAAACTGGGTAGATGGAGTAACAACCTAGCTGAATAAATGCCAAAGGAATTCAAAGCTGTTTTGTAATCAAAAAAGTGCATTTGCATGGCTCTTCATTTACACCTGTTGTGTCTACACTTCTTGATACTCTCAGCCCAAGGATAGGAAACAATAATAACAAAATACAGTGTCATTATGTGTCTTTTTTTTGTTCTCTATTTCTAGAATCTCGTGATCCTACAGGATTTCCTCCCTGCATCCTACTCAAAGAGATGAACACTAGCAACAGACTGAATCTTTAAATGTGTATTCAAACATTTTGAGGTTTGTCCATACAGAGTGCCTGCAGGATGCATTGAATTCTTACATTCATGTAATTTGTTTGCACTAACAGTGTTAGGCTCAGCAGGTTCATCCGGACTCAAAACCTTTGAGTAGAGCCAAGATGGCAACTAGTGCAGATGTACAGCTGAAATATCTGTGCAAATGTTTTATCTTTCCAGAAATAGGTCGTTGAGTATTAAAAAAATTAAATTTAATTGCAGTTGACTTTATTCATTCAGAATGCTTGTGTAGTACCTTTAATGCCTTCAGTTTGGAAATAAACTGTCCTACAGCTCTGAATACCAGAATCTGATCTTCAGAGTCCCAGAGTACTTGCAAACCCATCTGAGATCAGCAATGCCTGCTAATGTTGACCGCATCATATAAGCAAGAGTTAAGTATTCCTTGTTAAGTAGATAAGGTAACACCCACTAGACTTGATCACAAAGGCTTGAGTGGTAAAGTGGAACTTCGAATTTAGGTGTTTGAATGCAAGTACTACAATCCTGAAAAAACCCAACTCTGCTCTTGTCTGACTTGGAGGTACTGACTGTGCAGTGACTTCCCTGTTACTTTATGGTATTAATGCATTTATCCAAAGACCACTGAAGGTAAAATACATAAACAGCTGTTTGAATAGAGTCTTGAACAAAGCACTTTTTCATTCAGGTGAATGCCTGAAGCACTAAGCTAGAGTGATGCTTGTCTTGTGTTCACTTTTGATACATTATTCTTCAGCTTTGTGTTGTGCATTGTCACAGTTTCAATGAGAAAGGTTAAAAAGTGTCATTGCCTAGCATAACTTGTTGGTTTAGTTAAACGATATTGTGGAGCTAGTCATACCAAAGTGAGAAATGAAGCCAGTTCTGTTCTCTCTGGGCGAATTACTTGATTGTATAAAAGATGGGGAGCTGTTGTGCCTTGAATCTTTTTATGGATCTAATCAATGTTATTAAACTACTCTTTCTTTAAATTTGTAATTGTGACTCAGTAACAATAAAGATCCAACAAACTCTGTGATTGCTTTTATTATCCTTAGCTATTAACTCATTTTCTGCAGAGAAGAACCCAAAAAAGACAGGTATCTTTACAAAAATGATGCCTGGACAGCAGAGAAAAAAAGACATCATGGAAGGCACTTGTTGCTGACAATAAAACAGGTTGTAATGCAGCAAGTGCTTTGGCAAACCATGAGGACCACATGGGGTGCGTCAAAATGTACCCAGCAGAAGAATTCTGTCTGCAAGCAGCCTGCATACAGGCAATTATATTACAGACATTGGCACCAAGGGACAAAATCAACCTCAGAGGAGTGAATCAAATAGAGCTCAAGACACATGTTGTGAAATTGCCCCAAGAAATGGGCAAGCAGCCAATAAAGCATAAGGCATCATGGTCAGAAATGAGTTGTGTCATGACCTAACATATGGGATGAAGAAAAATCAGAAGAAGAAACTCCTTTGCTGTCTCAAAGTCTGACACAAAGGATAAAGGTATGTCCTATCCGTCTCTTTCTCTAAGTGCCCGAGTATTTATAATATGCTTGTCACAGAAAATAAATTATTCTTCTCTCAGTTGAAGTCATCCTGAGAACAGAGCGCTCTATAAAATCAGTTAATGCTTGTAATAAGAATCTAACTATTTTAAATAACTCTTCTTAGAAAATGCATGGAGAAACTGATTGAATGGTAAACATCCTCTATTTGTTTATAGTAGCTATTTAAATTTAGCAGAGGTATCTCACTGTTGTAGAAATACAAGACAGTTGATACTCGTTAATTCTTCAACAAATTCTGTAGTTTCAAATGAACATTATAAAAAGAAAAGGTTAAACATTATATATAAAAACTATAGAATTCTTCAGAGATTGTAAAAATACAGGCATTCTTTTAGGACCAACTCTGTAATGAGAGAACACTATGAAGCCATAATTTCTCATCTGTTTGGGTTTTTTTTTCACATCTATATTATAAATTTTCAGTCTGGATAGATTAATATTTTGAATGTATATCAAATATAGATTCAAATGTATATTTCTGGGTTTTTTTCCCAATTGCTTTGCTGACTAATGGATGAAATACACTAGGTTCTGCAGGAATAATGGCATAACTATGTCCTACTGTTTAATAAGGAGGGAAAGGTTCGGGAGGGAATAAGAGAAATAAAAAACTTATGCTTTCTATGTGTGGGTTTTTTCTTAAACAGAATGGAAAACAAAAAATTACATTTGTTATCCACGTTGCAATAAAAAGAGGGAGACTTTCTAATTTCACAAATGGGCCAAACGGGCCAGCGTGCAATCCAAAGCTCTCAGAAACAACTTTAATGTTGCATGCTGCATACCTGTCCAAGTTTAAGGTTGTTTGCACTGAACTGTCATTTTGTGAAAAAGCAGATTAAGAATAACATACCGGAAAAATTGTTTGCCTTTAAAATAACGTTGTCTGGCAGGGAAGCGAGGGGAGGGAAAACAACACAAGGGAACCATTCCTTCAGTATGGGAAAAGTGAAAATTCCGTTAAAAATTAACAGAAGAGCCAGAAGAAACAGGCTGTCATAGGTCAGCTTTTCATGCATTTCAAGCAGAAGCAGGAATATTTACACGTAGTGATACTGTGGGTGCCCCAGAAATGGAATCGTTACTCGCAACAGCGGCTGTGTTCTGCGTGCAAGCCACAACGCTCCTTTATACAAGGTCAGTTCCTCTTTCTAATTCTTATTATTCTCAAAACAGCAGTCCAGCTCATTGATACAGTGAAAGAGTAATGTCAGATGATTGGCAAGTGTCTCACCAGCAGGAAGTTAGCTGATAAGCTTCTTAAGCAGTGAGCTCTGGTAAGCAGGAAGCACTGGAGCCAGCTCAAGGAAGTTGCCCTTAAAATTGCTTTGCTCAGAGCTCAACCTCAGCAGCCTAATTAGAAGTTGTTGAAAGGAAGAGTCTCTGGTGTGCATTTTTCTATAGACAAGACTCAGGAAACATGTTGCTTGGGCGGCAGTAAACAGACAGGGAGATAAATGTTTAAAAGCTACCATAAAAAATATCAGACGGTTCACGAGTACAAGAGTGGAAAAAACAGACTAATATAAGTGGTCACTGACAGGTTTTGAAGCAGCCTGGGACAGGTCCCAGTGGAAAAGCAGCAGGCAAACAGGCGAGCTATGCAAATGAGTATTGGCAATTTGAGCATTTCCTATTTGTGGAACCCGATCAGCCCAGAGAAAGGAATGCTGCATAATGAGGATTATCATATTTCTCCACATGATATGCTGGATAGAAAGAACACTAACAGACCTTTTCTTTATAGTGATCTAATAATTTAGACAGGCACTCTCATTCTTTATGGAAAAGACAAAGCATATTAAATTAGGAACATTAGATTAAGCTAATGATAGGATGGCAGCGTGAACAGAGAAGGGCTCAGAGATGTAAATGCATGATACGCTAAGGTTATTAAAACAACATTCTCCTGAGTCTTCTCTCTCCCTACTCTGAAGTAGTGACTACAGCTGCATCCTCATACAATTATAAGATCTCTAAACTCATGAAGGCACTCAAATTATTCTAAAAAGCCTCTCTATATAAGTATTTATGTGTATGTATCTATCTATATATAACAAACTGATTATGAGATTATTTTAAATATAATTCAAAAGGGTTTTTGTTACTTAGGGTTCCTCTTCCTCCACACATGTTACTGCCATGACACACCCCTTTTCCCCATTAATAAATCTCATTTCTAGATCCAAGAACAATTCCTTGGGGATACAAACATTAGCTAGCTGGGGCTGTTTTTGGAGCTGCCTTCTACCTATGTCAGATATAGGTTTGTTGCTAACACTGTCACTGATGAAAAATCATCACATGCCTGGTTAAACATCCAAAGCACACACCATGAAGTACCTTGCTCCACTGTGCAGGCAGATAGGTTCTAGCACACACAGATGACACCAGATAGTCTGAATTATGCATTTTTGTCTCAAAGCTAGTTATCAATGTAGTCGTATAAGTCCATCATAGATTCTACTGGCAGCAGGTCTGTCTTATTATGGTCCCTACCACCCATTTCAGCTGCCCTTAGGTTCTTAGAAGAAACGTGCAGCTGCCCCTCCCCAGCAGCTGCCATCTCCCCTTTTCATAAAAGCAGGGGGACTTCGCAAGGGAGAACACAGCTACCACCAGGCTCAGCTCCATTAACACTTTGGCACTAATATCCATGATCCTTGGCAGAGGATTGGCTATCAAACCCTCCAGGGTCCTCCCCACGGGCTGGGGAATAGGAACTTATCATATTTAGTGAGTACTTGATGAGAATGCGGGAGGATGACTAAGGCATGCAATAGATCACTGGGCATTTGTGACATATCAGTGGAGTTGGCAGCTTGCAGTTTAAGTATTAGTGCTTCCATAGACACCTCCCTTTCTACTCCCCTGCTGATGGCACAGACACATTCTACAGCCCTTCGAGGTTGCTTAACTTCAACGCATAGGCACAGCAGGGGGAACTAAAGACTGGAGGAAGGAATTATCTCTGAATTGCCATCTTGTGTGGGTGGATATTTAAAAGCTGTAGACATATACATGTATATATGCGTAGATATGCATATACATGTATAATAAATGTAACAAAAATATGGATCATAAATGGAATTTCATGAGACAGTCTTATACTGTAATTTCTGGAGTGTATGTCACAGACACAATAGAAAGTTAAAGCTTAGAGGCATTATGGACTGTCATGTCAAATCATACTTAGAGAGCTTTAATATGTGGATTACAGATATATTAAACCATACTCTCTCCTGACTATTATGTCAATGGGACTTTGCATATTTGAATAATACCACAGTGTTTAATCCTAGTACTACACCGTGCATGCACAATAGGCCTGGGTATACATGAAATGAGTAGGAAAAGTCCAGATTCTTTGTCAAAACATTAGTTATTTTTAGTGCATAACCAGAGGGAGAGGTACCATTACTTTATAAACTCCCTTCATACAAAAGTTAGCAATCACAAATGCACACTTATGATAAAAACCTGTGTGTGTTTCAATAAAACAAAACAACATTTTTCCCACTCCATTCTCTTTTAACTTTCAGATCACTACTTCAGTGCATTGGAGCTGAACGGAAGATCTGAAAACAACTATACTATCTTAACTACTACTTCTTTTCCTCTCTGCCCTCCAAATGGGTCCTCGCTGTTCCCAATTACTGAACTGTCCTTTCATCTTCTCAAGGGAGATTCAATCTTTCCACATCTCTACCTACTGATGCTCCCTCTCTCAATCATTTATTGAATTTCATCACCTCCCTTCCACCACAAATTCTAGCTCCCTGCAAATTCACAAAGAGCACGCGCTTGTGCCTAACTTACGTTCCCTACGCTTACTGATTTGTTTCTTCCAATGTGTTAAGAACAGGACATACAGTGGGGGAGTGAACAAAACAAAAACAAAACCAGGAAGGAGCTTCCAACGCAAAACTTTATTCCTACAAAACTGATTAAAGATAGTTGTGTCTGCATTAGCAGTTTTTATTAGGCAATAGGAGCATATTTATCAACTGAAACAGCTGCTGTTGAAACCTGACATCCATATTATATGTATTTTGTTGGAGATTTACTTCAGACTAACTCCAGTCTTGCACCTTTTACCGACGGCCACATAGTAGTTGGAACAATTTTGATTAATTTGATCCAAAAGTAATTAAGTTTATGCACTTTTAAATCACTCCATGTTCCAAACCAAAGTGGTTACAGTTGGAAAATTTGCTGCAAAGGTCTTCCTCATCTGAGTTAAAGGCTACTATAGATGCATTCATGTAAAAAATGGTTAATTTATTACCAGACTCACCACAGCTAACTTTGGACACAAACTGAAGTATCAAAAGATTGAGTGTAGTTGTCAGAAATCTTTCTCTTTTCACAGCTGAGAAAATTGATCTTTCCAGAGGAGACATCAGTGTAGGGCTCAGTAGAGCATGCCATAACTCAATATTTTTTGATGTAAAGAACTTAAAAAGATTCAAAGAAGGATTAGAGATTTATAAGAACAACATGAATATCTGGAGCTTATGTGTGGAACAAAGCAAGATGAGCTTCAATCTTA
>NW_009190713.1:0-27671 GCF_000690835.1 Fulmarus glacialis
TGGCTTCTGGGACTGGCTTGCCTGTGAGCAGAGCTCACTTTAGGATATGTTCTTATAAAAGCTTTTGGTCTTGGGTGTTTCTTAAGGCTGTCGGGAGCACATGTGGGAAGTTTGGCCTTGCGGGGAGAGCTCCGGGTCTGGAAAACAGGCTGTAACATGGGGGTGTGAGGTTTGTTAATGTGCGTGTCAGAGGCTGAGCGTTTGAAGACGTTGGGGTAGACCCAGCTGTGTTATCATAACCAGAGCGGCTGTATGGACCCTGATGAGGTGTGTGTCACGCCATTAATTTAGTTTTTATGTAAAGACTCATTTTTTGAAGTGCCTTTGTTCAGCCATGAAACCCATTTAAATGTCAATTTCTGGAATGATGTTTCTTAACTTAATTTCCTCATATCACAACAGTTTGATATGCTGAAAGATTCTGCTTGCCACAGACTCTAGGGGCTGAGGATGAAATAGCCGTACAAGGCAGAGCAGGGGAAGGGAAGGGAGAGGAGGGGGCAGGCTAAGCCCATGAATGCTGTGTGGCGGGACTGCTGTCCTGTTGGGGACTGGGGGTGGCTGGAGGTGTTAAAAGGAGGAAAAACGGTAAGAGGCCTGGTACTATTTCTGATCCAGTATTCCTCCAGAAGTCAGCCATGCAACCCCCTCCTATCACTTTGTTGCGGGAATGCAGTGGCAGATAACATACAATAAAAGCAAGTGCAGGAGCTGATGACTTTCCCGTTGCATCTTCATAAGATTCGGAGTACTGCCTGACCTGCAAAGATTTCTGCAAAGATTTATGTAGGTAAGGGAAAAAGGATTAAACTCGTTGATAATAGTTTCTTTGCAGCAATGTAAGCCAGTCTTGCCTGCTGCTGTGTTAATGGTGCCTTAAAGAAAACTATCAGCAGGCTAATGGCAGCTTTGAAAACAGAAAGTTACCCTGCTCCATCCTATTCATCTCCAAAGAGATGAACATTTCCAATCCTAATGATCCATTTAACTGCCAGTATTAAACACACATCTCAAGAAAAATTATATGCAGTTAAAAAGGAAGAAGCCTGTTAATGTAACATTGAGGCTGTGCGATTGAGGACAGTAAAGCAACTGGAAGACAAGTTTTTAAAACTGAGGTTAGTTTTAATTTGACTCTTACTCACAGAATTTTATTCTTCCTGTTTCCCAGATAAATATTTATATTGCTTTAATTCTGAAGCACAGTCAGTCTCAAGGGCTCAAAGGTTAATGAACAAAGCTTCAGAACTAAGGGGTAGCTAAGTATTTCCTGCACGTCAGAGATGGAAACGATCACTTTATGACTTGCCCAATGTCACACACATACTTCATGGTAAGATCGTACTGTAAGGTGGTTGGGACTCATTCATCTAGTTTAATTGTAGGGCTACCTTCATTCACTGTCTGTAATTCCTGTTTCCTAAATGTGGAGCTCTTTACTCTTTTCGAGAACACACTTCCTTGTGAATCGTCAACTTCTGCGAGCCCTGGGTAGCAGTCTTGTAGTGTATGAATGAGTTCGCTCTTCACTTGGCATGTTTCTTCTGTGTGCAAGATAGCCTTGCATGTAAAACAGAGCCAGATGCAGAGCAGGTGGACTAACCTGGGCTCCCAGGCCTGGTGCACTTGTAAGACGAATGGATCACTGTGTACCTAGGCACTTCAGTCCCATATGCCTATTGCTAGGACTGCAGGTGTCATATTCCCATAGGTTTTTTTCTGCAGTAAACTCGGCAGCTCTTTATTTCCCAGTGAATTGTGGGAACTTGGGGCATGTTTTGAGTGGGAAGGGAGGAAGATATTGTGGGAAAGCATGAAATAGCTTTAGGGCTGTAATCAAAGGGCTATAATCATCAAAAGGTGGAAGCGTACCAGCCCACGAGTAAGCAGCGGTGGGGTTTTTGCCTGTAGCTCCAAATAGGCCAGGGCGGCTGGGAGTAGAGTGCCAAGTACACACGGGCTACCTGTGTGCGTAGGAGCTCATTAGGAGCAATGCATGAGTAAAGGCCAAAGCTGAGTTGCTATAAAACAAAGTGTTAAAAGAAGGCCAGAGTAGTTTCTTATGAATAAAAAAAAGTCAAACAAGACAGATACCATTGCCTTGGCTGCTAGGGCTATGTGAAGATGCTTTGATGTAAAACTTTGGCCCGGTGCTCAAAACAACTCTTATCACCTGAGCCAGATTGCCAGGTTGAACGTGTATATAACATAAGCCACCAAGCTGTGCTTACCAAGGGATGAGTAATTTTTAACTGCAACTTTAATTTACCCTCACTTGTTCCTCTGTGTGTTTGGAATCTTCCTTGTAGATTGGAAGCTCAGCCAGCTGTTATTTCTCCTTTGGCTCCATCTGAAGTCTTTCAGGATTTCAAATGAATATTCCCTATTTGAGTGCATACATCCTGGATTCTCTTCAAATTATAAAAAGTAGTTCTTTTTTCTCTGTGTGTATGTTTTGTTTATTTGTTAAGAACATCAACATGAAGGAACTTAAAAATTAATCTGCTCTCCTTACTGTCTTTGCATAAGTAGTCATCCAGAGCCACATCTGAAACCACAGCAGGAAATGAGTTCTGGTCTGCGTAGAAACAAGCGAAACTGATGTCCTAATTTTTCTAATGAAGTACACAATTGTTTAGTCCTGTTGGCTTGGAAAACGGTGTTGCAAGTTTGTGTATTTTGGTTTTGAATATTTTTGTGTTACAAAGTATCTTATACCTTGGCTTGTCTTTATTCAGTGGTAGATACCAAAGGCATCTTCAGTAAAAATACTGAAGGATCTTCAATATTTTTAAAATACTTTAAAAATAAGTACGTAAGAGTACTCTGGGCACAGCTTATCTCCTGCTTGCAGCTGTAGGTAATGCGGATTTTAAACAAAGGAATATTGGATATGTTCAGTTTTAGTGAGTGGCAATGGATTCTGCCATCTTCTTTCAACTCTCTGTTGCATAGGCCAGTTAAAAAGCTTGGGTTAGGCTCTTTCCTGGTCATAAAACACGCCCTGGATGCCTATATTCTGCTGTGCTGAAATGGGTAAGCAGTGGCTGCTGTACCTGTTCCATACTCAGTAGATTTTAGCCTGTGAACTCTTGTTATGGAAGGTAGCACTGCTTATTATGAATGTAGGATTTATTAGGGTCCAGACTTCTGTGCTTGGCACCATGTGTGTGAAACTGGACTGACTCTTTGTGCTTTATCTAAGCTGCCTGCCTGTGGGAGGAGTATGAGTACAGTGCCCTTTACACGTACCTTCTACAAGCTCTGAAGATGGGTTTGAGGGGGTTGCTCCATCTTCTCTCTTCCAAACCATCTGGGTTTGGAAGAACTTGAGGTGGATTAAAAGTAGCTATTGGTAGCTTTGGGCAATAAAATAATGAGAAAGTGGGGTCTTCAAACAGTGTCCAGATGTAGCTACTTTAGAAACATCTCAACATTTTTCTTGTCTTTATTTTCAGAAAAGAGTTCTCCCTCCCCCAATCCTTTACGTTGTCTTTGAGCCAGCAGATAAGAGACCTCTTAAATGGCCCAAGCTGTCCAAGCCCTCTGTCACAGGAGGGAGTCAGACATTTCTTAAGCTGTTGCTCTGACAGGGAAGTTCAGTAAACAGGGGTGTGCAGGGGTGGAAGGTGCAGTTGCTGCTGTTCCTGGAGGAATTTGTAGTGTCTAACCATTTTCTCATTCTGGAGACATCCTGAAAGTGGTGAGGTGAACTTTGAACTCTGCTTTCACTGGCCATTTGAATGGTTAAGAAGGCTAGCACCAAGTGAAGGCTGGTGGGAAGGAGCTGATGATACCACTTTATGCTGACTGGTATCACCCTGTGCCAGCCAGTGCATCTTCTGAGTTAGGTTGAGAATGCTTTGGCTTGGGTTTGCTGGAGCAAAGCTTGCCTTTGGAGGTTGCATATGTGTGCAGCCCAGCTCTCCTTAGTTGGAGGAAAAAGCCTATCCAGGAGGTTGGATTTAGGCCAATTACTGCATGAGAAAATTCTCATGGTGCTCCTGTATTTTGGCATGCTCACTCTCCCTGACCAGCTCTTGGAAAAGCACTAGTGTTTCTTTAGCATTTGAGGGTGTCAGACTACTCATCCAAACTTTTAATTTGAAATTGGGTATTCTATTATTAGCTGTAGCCTGAAGTGATTTTCAAAATCCACCTGTCACTTTGATTATGCTGTCTCTTTCCTTGTTTTGTTTCCTTGTTTATTGATAAGAGAATATTAAAGAAATGT
Organism: Fulmarus glacialis; assembly: GCF_000690835.1. Taxonomy (NCBI): domain Eukaryota; kingdom Metazoa; phylum Chordata; class Aves; order Procellariiformes; family Procellariidae; genus Fulmarus; species Fulmarus glacialis. Next base: position 4,235 of record NW_009190713.1, read on the forward strand.
GCGTCCCTTGCAGCTTGTGGCTAATGTGGTATGCTAACATGTTTTAGAATGCCTAAAAAGAGTTTTAAAGAAGTATGGTAATGTAGGCTGGACAAAGAGTGACTGCATGCAATTGTGATTCTCCATGGGGAGTCCTCTAAAGCTCAGGCTTTTAATTTAGGGAAAAAAAGAGGTTTTGGGGCTACCTGAGCGCTGATTTTCCACTATCAATTTTAAGAGGGTCCTCTTCCACTGCAGAAAGTCTTCTGAGCGGGTGCTACAAGGTACTTAAAAGCTGAGCAGGAGCAGGTTATTTTTCTGGGCATAAACACTCTTTACAAGCTCAGAACAGCTTGCTGACACGATTAAAGTACAAATCCCAAAAGCTGCTTCTCTGGCCAATACCAGGACTGCCACTAGAACAGGGTTGGTTGTATTTTAAAGGCACCGAGTGTATTTGTTTCCATTATTAAGCTCAAATGGCAAGCTAAAAGTGTTTGGCAGAAAATCTCTCTGTGTGTGTGTGTCTTCTGCCATGCTAACTCTTATAACACTAGCTTGAAATTAGCCGGAGGGATAATGATATCATAGCATGAGAATAACTGTAGAATTTAGCTGCCTATTTTCACAAAACTTAAGAGACCCCGTGAGTATCTTCACTGAAGGGAAGATCTTCATCCTTTATTAGATAGTAGTGAATCCACACAGGTAAGCTGTTATAGCTTTCTACATATTCTTAGTAAGGGAAGCGCTTTATTTAGGCACCTGAGAATCAAGATACGAATTACAGGAAATCTACGCTTACTTAGCTCCAGTGCTCCCTAACCCGTGTCATTGTTTCTGCTCTGTGTGAGAACAGACATGAGGAATCCAACCACGAATGTGGTACATAACCCTCTTTTGAGTAGCTCCTATGTTGGTCTCTGACAGACCAGACATAAATCTGCTACTGATAGCAGATCATAGTGACATCTTTTTATTTTATTATTTCAGTTTATGGGAGACAATGTTCGTTTTGAAGTGGGTGTTGTCTTAAAGAAAATTACCTGTTAGTAACAGGTCAGACTTTGAGAAACTTATTTTCAAGCTACTCATCATCCCCTGAATCTATGTTGTTGATGTGCCATTTCATTGGCAGTCATTGCTCTTTTGTGTGCCACAGTGTAAAATAACAAACAAAAGAACAAAACAACTCACCTCAAAATACCCCCCCACACCCCAGTGGTCCTGGACGTTACCCTGGGAGCTAGGTGAACACTCTAGTTACTTCTGCAATAAGTCTTGTGGAAGTCACCTGTTTCAGGATGCATTGGATGTAGTTTGTGCTGAAAACTATTGATGACTGAAATCTTTTAAAGTAGGAAACAACAGAAATATGAGACAGGAGCAGCATGGAGCTTCCTCTCTCATCTTTTTTTCCCAGGGAGGGAAAGGGAGTGCCTGACTTTGATCTTATTCCCTTCCTTCCACCTGCTTCTGCGTGCATGTTCATGCAGTTTCATGTCTGAAGACTTGATTATTGTCTCTGGTATTCCTGGAGTATCTCCCATTTGAGAAAATATGTAGGTGGAAATAGAAACAGGCCTGTGAGAATCTGGAGGAGCAAAGATTGTAGGAGTCTTCCTCGTGAACGTGTTTGTGTCCAGGTTGATCTGAGCCCTACAAGGGCCTCCAATCTTAGACTTTGGATGTTTGTAAGAAAAATAGCCAGTTAAAAATAACTTGATTGTTTAACACAGCATTATACTTTGAATTCAAAGTTCCTTTGAACTGGCCGTTCTGTATGAAACATAGACTAGCATACAACTGGTACTTTAAAGATGCGCAGGAGTGCTTCTGGATTCCCTTTGATAGCATCACTTCTGTACTGTGATTGTGAGGTCAGACTCAATGGAGTTTCTGTTTGCAGAAAGTGTGTGATTACTTATGGCTATCATTTTATCCCTAGAATGGAAATAGGCTGCTGCAAGTATTTGGTTTATATGCAGGTGTTTTGCAGGCCTGGGTCATCTGAGAAGGAGCTCCACTGAAGGACTTTATTTTGGATTCCTTGGAGTTAGTTCCTTATCAATACCCTATGGGATAATGATGTTATGTTTCTTATACATACTTCACTGCCACCCAAAGACTCTGGATTTGAATGTGTATTCTAAGTACAGTGTGTCAGTGAGAACACTGCTGTCCTTTACATATACCATTTAATTTTAAGTTGTAATGTTTAACTGCTTGAAATTTTCTTCTGCATTTCCAATCCTATCTTTGATTTCAAAGGTGGACAATGTGAGAAGAATGCAAAATAGTCAGCTCTTTGACTAAGGTGTGCCAATAAGGAAAAAACTAAATTATGTTTAAGAACTGGAACAGAAAGGATGCTCAGATTGTATTACTTCCTTTTCTGGGTATCTGGAAGTAGAAAATAATTTTCTACAGAAAAGACTACTGCACTATATTGAGTAAATTAATTAAAATCTCTCCAAGTTAAATGTTTAACTTGAGGCAGGCTAGGGTTTGTTTGGGGTTTTTTTGGCACTGAAATTAACATTTGTTGGGTCGTCAAAGTAACCAGCTGGTAGTGCCCATCTTTAAAACTTTTGGTGTGTTTCATTTGATCTGGTAGTAAAAAGTTTAGTCTTAAAATACAGTGTAACAGATGGAAAAACTAAATGACATTAATTGTGATTTGTAACATGTCTCTTTTGGCAAAGCAGTATGAATAACACAATCAGCCAGACTTGAAGACAGTCTGTCCTTAGTCTCATGTCCTGACTCAACCTTTACCAAGGTACACTGGTTAACTTTATCAAGATCTGAAGAAGGGCATTGGCTCTAGCTCTAGCTCTCCTGGACTAGGGTAATGTTGTATGTTGCCTTCAGGGTCAAAAATAGTAGCAGTGAACTTCAGCTACTCCCATAACAGGAGGATGCAGGTCTTCCATGCAGGTCTGAGAGATACCATTAGTAAGATTCATCTGTCGTGAGACAGACCTCTATGCTATAATTGCTTGATGCTCCCTTTATAGTCTCCTGTTATTTACTGTAGATGGATGGTAGACACAGAAAGCCAGGTGAGAGGAAATACCAACTTGTGAGTCCTGGTCCTTGGTAAAAATAGTCATTTTTGTAGCTTTGCTTTAAAATGTTGCCCAACACAAATGATTTTGATCAGATAAAGGTCTCATTCTGGAAGATGGCTGCTCTTGAGTTAGGTATGACTGTTTACATACTAAGCGGCTTCATGTGCATGAATTTTGGTTGTCACATGATAAACGTGTTTGTCTGAAAGTGGGGAAGATGAAGAAAGGAGAAGGTTAACCTCCAAGTACTTCCAAGATGCAAGACAGTGGAAGGAAAGTGAAACTCACAGGAATGAGTAGCTGAAGTGTGAATCCAGGTAAATTCTTTGAATGGTTCTTTGAAAGTCTGCCAGAGGCTAGAAACTAGCTGATGTTGTCCAGGAGGAAAAAACCCAGGCTGTTACAGCCTTACCTGATGGTTGCTCAAGCTAGTCTGGCTCCTTGCTGTAGATACATTGTATTGGCTGAGTTCAAGATACAGAAATCTGGAGCCCATGTTACACAAATCATGAGATAATTTAGACAAAGTTGATCTGTCTGACTCCTTAGTTTCTCTTGCCAGCAGTTTCTGAATGATGCCAGCAAACTTATGATTAAAATTACTTTGGCGGCTGTTGTAGGAGCTTTTGCAAGACCAAGATTAGAGCCCTACTGTGATTGGCACTTAGTTGCAAACACAAATGAGAGGTAGTACTGCCTGAAAAGTGTGGTGCTGAGGTGTCTAGTGATGGTGACTGTAATGCACTCAAATGAGCTGGTGTAGGATCCATCCAAAAGCTGTTGGTAGTCTAAAGCTCTCATCTGAGGTGGCTAGCCTCAAAGTAGCATGCTAAAGATGAGGGCCATTTTGGACACTGAAAAGGTTCTGGGTGGCAGAAGGTTTAACTGATAATATTTTGCTTGTGAACACAAAGGTGGCTTTCTAGAAAGAAACATCGAACTTGCCTTTCATGAGCTTGTAAAGATGAGGGTATCAGCTCACTGGACACCCTCTCAAGACTCTCTAGTAAAGTTTGCAGTTTGTCTGTTAGGGGAGACTTTCAATTACTGTAAATATAAATGTTAAAATGCAGTAGGAAATGGCATCATCAAACCAACTTCTAACTATAGGATTTTTGCAACACTATTCCGTGTGTTCTGGGGCCTGAAAGACGTGTTTGAGCTTCTAGGCTCTCCTCATGGGGGTTTACAGAGAACTGGGCTCAAAACTTTTAAATCCTAAGCAAACTTTAGCTACTTTAGGTAGATGTAGTGCTAAAGCAGAAGGCACATCTTGTGCTTAGCCATTATATGGCCAGGGAGCAGTACATATAGCTTTACGTGGGTTCTTTATGGCACTGGAAGCAAAACATGCCGGCATTGTGACAGTCAATATGATACCCTATGTAGGTGGGACTGAAGCCTATGGATGTAGATGCATGAGCCTTCGAGTGGTCAGTTTGCCTTAAAATACGGTAAAACTTCACTTTTACCTGGTGCTAAGCAAACACATTCATTTTTTGGTTGGCTCTGTTTAAGATGTTGGGTCTGTTGTACTAGAGACTAATAAAAGTTAGTTGTTCTTAGTCTCCTGGTGTAGAGTTCAGCTGCTTTTATTTGGGAAAGCAGAACTTCCCATCTTCAGGTAAACTGCAACATACCTTGCTTGGACACTATAGAAATACCGGTCTCCTTATTTGATGCTTCATTTCAGAAGAGCTCTGGGGAGCCCCAGGGCTGCATGTATGTCATGTTTTGCTGGCCGAGTTTGCTGCAGCTGGGATTAGGGCTATCATAGCAGTGTTCTGCTCTAAAATCACATGGTGTGCTCTTCCTCGGGTGAAACACAGAAGTTAAACTGTACCGCCTAAAGGCCTTAAAGGAAAGCCTGCTGTCATGGGAGGTGGAGGGGAGGCAGAGGCATGTTTTTGTCAAAATGTGAATACTTTGGAGATGCCTCAGAAGGCGGCCCCTACATGAATGTCTCTTGATGAGCAGGCAGAGAGGCTACTTGTAGTGGGAAGAGGTGGATTTTAGCGGAACAAAACAAGGTGTAGCTGTAGCCCTGCCAGAAACCTTCTCCTCTAACCTGGCAAAGCTGGTGCTGTTTGCTGAACCAGACTTCAACTCTGCTTGGTTATTTGTTCAGAACATCTGTCTTTGTTGTGAGGATCAAAGTACTATCTGGAGGTACATGCGAGGTAAAGTGTCTGAGATTGTTTCAGAGTTTAAGAGTGACAACTTTTTTGGTGAAGAGCAGAAAGTAGTTTGAAATTTGACTTGTTAACTGATTCATCCTTTTAAGTAAGACTCATGCTGTGCTGGTCTCCCTGTTTGGAATTCAAAGGCTGAGGAGTTAATATTTGACTTCAATCCTAGCTCTCCTGACTTAAGTGCTACACCTATTTATTATCTTTTTTTAAGATGCAAACCAGCTGATTTCACAAGTCAGTGGTTTCTTAGTGTAGTGCAGATGATAGTGGCTATTCTCACATTTTTGCGCCTTTTAATGAACTTGAGCATCTTTTAGGATGGGGCCTGGCATGCTCTATACTTCAGGATGGGAGCCTTGGGAAAGTTATTTTAATCTTGATTCTTTTGATGCCAGCTTTTCTAGGAGAAGGAATTGAACTGAGGTTGCTGAGACTTAGCTTAAAAATTTTGGAACTACTAGAGAGCTGTTTTGTGTCTCTTCATAATAGCTGGCCCTGACAGTTTAACAGAGCTTATTGACCATCTGCTTTGTCTAGTTTGCCACATGGCAGAGTAACAACTAAGCCAAAATACTGGCTGCACAGTGTATTAATTAACGACTTGCTTGTGAACACTATCAGGATACTAAATTGATTGATGTTGTACATTTAACTTGAAGAGTTTTGTCCTTTCTTTTGCTGCAGTCATATTTGGATATTGAGCCAAAGAACCTAAGATGGGTGGTGAGAAAGGAGCTATTTGACTGTATGTTGGAGTCCCTATTTGCCTCCTTGCCCTCTGTCTTCTGTCACCCATTCTCAACAGATGGGCCCCGGAGTATATTACAGTCTTGTTCCCCTGCTGCTACTTCTGACTGCTGCTCTTTGCCTCTCACAAAGCTGGCAAAAGCAACAGCTGTTTCATAATTTCTCTGTTTGAAGGGAGAAACATAGCAAGGGGAGGGAAGGAGAGGAGGGACTGAAAGACAGTCATCTTGCTTGCAAAGGATTAGAGAGAAATGTTTTTGTCTCTCTTTCAAGAGCCAATCTCTCTTCTGAGAACAGATACCATGTTCTTCAGTGCTTGTGGTCCTGGAAATACAATGCATCTTTCTCCAAGGTGAGAGCAGAAGTTGAGAGCTTTAAGCAAATAGCATTGGTTATGTCTGTGTATCTCTAGCTGGAGGAACCTGACTCTGGGCTGCTTGTTAGTGTGACTAATTCTGCTCAAAGGCACAGCCTCCTGTGAAAGCAGTTTTTAAATCCAGACTGTGCTGGTGGCAGAGACATATAACATGTTCTCTGAAAGGGATGTGGCAAGACTTTGGCAATATCCAACAACTGTCTGCTTCATCAAGGGATGTGCTGTAGGTAGCATCTCTGCAGCTAGAAGCTGAATCCTGTTGAGCTTGTTATAATGAACAGATGGCTTGTTAATATGCTCTACTGTGCTATGGCAAGCCATGCTTCTTCAAGGACTTGCTACCTATATTTTCATTGCAGAAATCTGCGTATAGATTCTTTTTCTTCTGGTAACTTTCTGTAACAACAGGCAACTGTTCATACATATGTGTATGTAGGTGCATATTTGTGGTCTATTAACATGCTTCTGAAGGGCTAGTGTGTATATATATGTGTACACTTTGTATATAGTATGCTGTTGGATGGTGTAACATGAAATAGTATTGCAATTCAGTATAACATCAAACTGAATGAAGCTACTGTTTGGCTGTGTTTTTAATATACCTAAGCTGCTGGAAATGCTTTGCATAGTAGGTAAATAACTTCAGAAGAAAACTGAAAGACTGCTGTACTCGTTTTGGGTTCTGTCTGAAAAGCTGCGTCTAGTCAGCTGCAGACAAAGCCCCTGCTAACACCTCCTTGTTTTGGCCTCTGGAAACTCAATGCTAACCAGAAGCATTGCTCTGATTGTGTTCTGGACTTCCAGGAGTTGCAGAGGATCTCTGATTTACACCAAAGTGCTTTGGATCCCAGGTAGTCCTGCTGTGTGCTGTCCTACAGAACCAGGAAACTTGCATGCAAGTTATCTCCTTTCTGGGAAGCTTTGGAATCCCTGATAATTAGAGGTGGCTCCTACCAGCATTTAAGGGATAGTTGAGAAAATTACACTCCCCTTAAAACCTTCTTCCCCTCCCCATCTTTTTTTTTTTTTGCCTACTTAAGAGTAGCCTATCACTCTTCTGTTAACTTAAAAACATGAGGATTATAGCACTTCTGCCAGTGCTCTAATCCAGTAATGAAGGGCTAGGCTTGATGTAGCTTTTCAAAAATAGTCCCTTCCAAGAGCTGTATTTCAGTCATAGGAAACAAATTTAAGCAGTTGTTTTCTTTAACATGTACGTGGGAGTTGTGCTGTTCAGAAGGGGGGGGGGAAATTAGTGTTCATTCTGTGGCAGCTTGTTGGGGTTCTTTTCCTACAGTTCAGCCCAATTGCAATTTCTCTGTTCCTGACGTTGCCGGTCTGTAAATTTAACTCATTTAAGGGCCCTCATCAGTCCTGGACTTGCTCTGTTTGCCTGCATCATCTTTCAGCTACAGTGATTGTGAGGACTAGCAGCTGTTGCATGAGCATCTGGAATTTTTACAGTTGTGCTGGAAAACATTGCCTGTTTGTGTATCTGAGGAGCAGAGGGACACCTCAGCGCTTTGGCCCCATTCTGTTTTGGGCTTGCTAACACTGTCATGATCATGTAGCCCATCACAAGTTTTCCTTATCCAGTGTGAAAAGGTCTGCCACATATTTGCTGCCGGCAAGATAGCATGTCCTGGAAGTTGATGGGCTCTTTAGCATTTAAAAAGTAAAGCTGTGAGTAAATTAGATGCTTCAGAATGACTTCTTTTTTTTTTCACTTTTATACCAAGCCAAAACAACAAATATCTTGCCTTATGTTATATTTTTCTGCTTCAGTATGCCTTAGATGACTCTTCAGGCTATGGTTATAGAACCACAAAGCTTCTATTCCTTTAAAAAAAAAAGAAATAAATATATCCGTATCATCCATAACTCTTAGTTCTTCTGGAATGCCACTGGAAAGAGAAACACATGTTTTTCTTCAGCCTGTGACCATTTCCAACAATGCAGATGATTAGAGATCGCTGACAAGTCCTGACTTTGCATATCTGTGTCTCTGTGAAAAATGGAGGAAAATATTTTAACATACATTTGACATCTGCGTAAGAAAGATAAAGCTTGAAGTTGAAGCAGGAGAAGGAGAACAAATTCTAGGCTGACCACAGCAAAGTGAGAATTCAGTTAAAAAGTGCACTGTTTAAGGATCTTGGGAGCTGAAGTGGGAGGTCCTGATGCTGCAGGTTACCTTGGAAGGCAGTTAGGCTGCGACCTGTTTCTTAAAACCGTTGTTGCAGATGATCTGCAGACTCTGTCAAATTGTACTTGCTCAGCTTGCATTTTCAAGATGGCAACACCATTTATAAGGTTGGCTGGCTGTTTAGAGTGCAATTCTTTGGCAGTGAGCAAAGGTTCGCTTCTCTTGGGGTAGGTAAATGTGCTCATAGAGATGTAGGGGGCTTGATAGTGAAATGAGTAGAAGAATGCAAGAGGAGTTGGGACTCAGAAGGGTTTACCGGAAGCTTTTCTTTTAGTGGCGCATTGGACTTCTTTGCAGTGAACTATCCTCTTGTGTTCAGTGCTCTGGCTGCAAGGACGTACTCTTAATGTGGAAATATAGTACCTCCTTACAACCTGTTTTTCAGAGACTTTCAGGAAAGAAAATGAAACTAAATGAATGGGAAGACATTTTTGCTAGACTTCTTAGAGATGTTACATGGAGGTATCCTAAAATGAAGCCTAAAGCCTAAATTCCTTTCAAATGTGCTAAATTTGGATATAATAAAAGGATTTTGGAAAAGAGTGGGCTAAAACTTACTGGCAATTAGATGTTAACTAAAACAGGATGAGATGACATATAGGACCTGTGAGCACATATGTCAGGTAGTGAAACGGTGCTTTTGCAAGTGTGAAGGAGGGGTGATGCTGCAAGACAGAAATCCCAGTTAACAAACCAGCTGGGAAAACAATGCTTCAATGCAAGAAAGAACTGAATGCTTCCATTGAAAAATCCCCATTTTGAAAGGAATTAATACACCTATACCAATGGCAGAGAATATAGTCTGAACTTCATGTTCAACTTTCACCTTCCAGCATTTACTCATTTGCTCTGTCTTCCATTGATACAAACTTTTCAGATGAGATGTTTAATAAATTATCAAGTGGTAGAGAAACAGAGATTTCCTTGTATATTTCTTACTGGCTTGTGCTATTTTGTCTGTAGAGAAATGTTGGGGAAAGATAGCTTTTTCTAACTTAGCAGTTGTGTCTGCGTTGGCATCATGATGACTTTTCCGTGTAGACTAGGCAAGGATTTCCCAGCCAGGAGAGGAAAGCACAAAGAGGTATTCTGCCTATTGAAGAGAAGTGGCCATGTTTCTGTTGTACTGGGCAGCTGCCTCAGTGTCATAGTTAAAACCATCCGATTTTTAAGGGCTGTCACAACCCTTCTGAAGTTATCAAATACCCATGCAGTAAAATAAGAGTAAATAACAAGTTGTATCTGACTCTCAACTTCCATTTCCCAGACGAACCAATAGAAGTATTTAAATGAATGATGGGGCTATGAACCAAGCAAGGCTTGCCAAACTGTGTTTTTTGGCCAGCATGGGATTCCTAGAAGCCGTTCTGTTCCAAGTCAGAACCTATTTTGGTTTCTCACTGTTGGATGCTTTGTGGCAGGAGATCTGAGCAAGTGCTTCCTAAATTTACAGCTGCTCATACAAGAACTACTGTGTATGGACAGACCAGAGTCCGCACTGCAAGTGAGTGAACACTGACTAGTGTTTCAGTCACCCGTTCAAGGAACAGATAAATGCCAAACTAAAAATAGCAAGTCCAGGGCGCAGAATAAGTATTTTCAGTCACATATGTAATAGCCTCTTTTGAAAACTTGTTGTTAAAACGCAGGATACCAAGAAATTAATTTGCTAATAAAAAAACCCCTTAAGTAGTGTGTGTATATGCATTTTTTACTTTTACAAAAGCCTGTTTAGTGGCTAATTAGAGGAAAAGTTACTCTGTTGATTCTTTGCAGATTACTTCCTTAGCTCTTATATAATAATAAAAAAAAAGCTGAGAGGGAAAAGAGTCTTGGAACAGAAGTGGGGAGAAGAAAAGTAAAAGGATCTGTTATTTATCTTTATTGGCCGAGGCGCCTGCACAAGCCTCCAGTGCTCTTTATGGAGTTGCAGGCTGCATCCACATGTACAAAGTTACCTCCCTGCCACTGATGGGAGAATGCAGCCAGTGAAGTGTGGCAGCTAGCCCATGCTGGCTCTAAGGGCGTCTAAGTAAAAAGGCATGGCCTTCTGAAAGAGTACAGAAAGTCTTCCTTCCAGCCAAGAAAACTTGACGGGTGTGTTGGTGACCAACAGTAGGCAGTGTGTCTGCTAGGCAAGCCCAGCCTCAACTGAATTGGCTGAGTTTGAAGTACGGTAAAACTCCAGTTTAGCTCTCCTAACACAGTATTCTTTCAACAGCAGCTTTGTGGCCGTGCTAGCAAGCAGAACAGAGAACTGTGGAAAAAGAGGACCAAGGTTTCCTCTTCTGCAGAGCCAGTTTTAGAGCATTTGACTGAGGTCACCATGGCATTCTCATATGGTCTATATAAACACAGAGGTGTCTCTGACAGTAATGGTCACACTGATGCAGAAGTATACAGTGAATTTTAATGGCTGGTTAGCCTTTACTGATTTAAAGAGAGCCCCTGACCCCCATTTGAAAATCCTGTTGCCATCACTCTTGGGTGTAGGTAGGCCAGAATCTATATTGAAACAGCTCGTGGAAATTTTGATGCGTTATCTATTACAAGCTACTACTGTTATAAAGTGCTAGCTTCAAGTAAATACGTCAACAGTTTTTTCAACTGCTTGCTCTTTTATTGTATGCTGAGTAGTACCATGTTTTATTCCAAGCCTTGTGTTGGCGTAACTGTGTGGCACTGAGGTAGTTTAGATATGTGCAGCATCTGTCTGCAGTGCATCAGAACACAGTAGCAGGTGAGCGGGCCAGATTTTCTGTTGCTCCAATTCCGAAAATGTTTAGTTGTGTAGCCTCTATATTTTGAGTTGTCCTCTGAAATTGGCCCTGTCTCCCTTTCCCTGAGTAACTTCACTTCAGTGAATGGTTTGGCAGTACTTGTACCTGCCTTGCTGTGCTTTAACTTAACCTTCCCTTTCATCTCTTCCAGCTGACTTTTGACACAGCTGGCCGTCTTACTTCCCCCACCCCTTACACAGGGTAAGTGTTATATGTGCTAACCATGTTCTGATGTAGGACCTAAGCAGCTGACTTAAATTTAGCATTTGGGCAGCCTGTAGCTGTAAGGAGTTTGTCCAGAGGAAATCGTGGTGTGTTGCCATCGTTTTTCTGCCCTCTAGCCTTCTAATTGAAGGAGAGGCAAAACTGCAATGGCATCCGCAAAGACAGCAGCTGCCTCTGTGTCAAGTGTCAATGCAGGCAGGCTTGTGTTCTGGGGGAGGATGAAGATATTCAGGGAAGCTGGGTGGGGACACTTGCTCTGGATGTGGAGGTCCTTTCCCTATCCTCTTTCACAAAGGCTTGCCCATAAAGGGAGCTTTCATAGGAGTTGCATTGAGGGATGATGTTCTTATCTCTGCCCGTAACCCTGATCCCTCCATGCTGACAGAGGCACCCCAACTGAAGTAAGGGCACAACAGAGTTGCTTCTTTTTGTGTCACTGAAGTGCCAGGGTTGTGCTGTTGCTATTTTGGTGTACTTGAGCGCTATTTTATAATAAAAAATGTGGGCTGTGTAGTACTGCTTTAAGAGGGAATGGAACTTGTAATTGGAATAGCATCTGTCCACTTCATCTGCTCTGCAGTTGCTTGAGAGCCAGGAGGAGAGGCCGATCTGTGGCTGTGCCAGCTTGAAACAAACAACAACGATTTACAGTGACTGAGGGAAGAGAAAGAGTCAGCTTGGGTAATGAGATGGAAGAACTTGGCTTGAGTGGGTGCTCCTCCCCTGCTTATTGAAAATATCAGTTGTTGTTAATTGCTTTAATGAGGTTCATAACTAGAATTCTAAGTGTCTTGTGTGTGCTGTATAGTCATCGCTCTGTTAGTGTACTTTTCATTTCCATTTGAATTCTGAAGCTACAGCTGTACCTCACTCCTGGTTAGTACGTACATGGACATTAAGATGCCTGTATACTTAAGTGATTCCCAGAAGTTGTTTTAAATTTGTTTTGCACCATGTTTTTTCTTTATAATTGTTTCTAAGTAAGGAAGTTTGAGCTGTTCTTGGCTATTGGTAAGTAACACTAATATACAGGATTAGTGTCCCAGTTTGCCTATGGTGATATCCTTATACAGGGATTGTCCTGCTTGACATCATTCTGTCCTGAATTCCTCCCTCCCACCACCTAAAACCAAACCCCTAAACCTGTGACCCTCATGACTTAGGCTTTTCAGGCAGCTTGCAAGAGAGTACTTGTTGACAAGTTACCTTGTTAGAGAATGTAACCCACAGAGGGAGCATGTCCCCGTTGTTTGACTCCATCCCTTCAAATTTTAAAAATCTCTAAACTTGTCATTGTGGAGGCTGGTTAAATCCAAACTTTGGGTTCCTCTCTTGCCTGTAAGGGACATATTGTTCAAACTGGTCTACTACCTGTATAACAGGAAATGATAATGGGGATGGTGGTGGGTATGGAGGAGGCCAAGCTACTTAGAGGCTGCCCTTGTACTTCAGCTCTGTGTCTCTTCCTCTGTGTGTCTCTTGGCTAACTTTACCCCCTTTCATAGCCTTCAGAAAGGGATCGGTGATCCTGAATATTCAAAACTCTTATGAGTCCCAGCCCTTAAGGAGACATTTTCACAGGATCCCTCTCCTCTGTCTGGTTTTTGCGTGTTGGCCAAGTAAACCATTTGCTTCAGATGCACTATGGGCTAGTGTTTTTTAACTAGAGTTAACTTTAGGACATCTTACCAAGCCTTTAAAAAAGAACCGTATTCTTCACCAAAACGCTTGCAAATGGCTTATATGAAATGATGAAATGTGAGTAAAAGCCCTTCTCATCCCTAGTCTCATTTTCCCTTTGACTCCATATTGCTGTCTATTGGAGAGCATACTCTACTTTGTTCATCTAGATAAGTGTGTTAGACCAAGAGGTTACTGTCACCCTTTGTGCTTCTTTCAAATATTTGCAGTTGACAATACTGTGAAAGCTATGTAGTTCTTCACCAGGAATAACGAATGAGCTGTTGACCTAAAGCTAAAGAAGGAGCTTCAGTCTTCTCTTTTTTTCCTTGCTCATTGGTGGTCAAGAGTGAGCTCCCTGCTCTTTGAAGCTTCAGCTCGCAGGACTCATGTTTTCATGAGTCACTTGTTGGTCAGCTGCTTAAAGTGATGTGTATGGACACACTGATATATTGAAGGTGTCCTGTACAGAAAGTACTAGCCTGGAAAAAACAAAGGGATCTAGACACTGTCATATCCTCCAACCAGTCAGTGTTGTCCTTCCAGACTTTACTGACTTAATTTAAATAAGGTTATTTCTGCAAATTTGTCTCTGTATTTTGAAGTGCAAGTGTTAGAAGGGTGTGTTTGCTCATGCTGGGATAAGGGGAGGAAGGAGAAGGAAGAATTCCTAACCATGCTGTTTCAGTGAAGGCTGGCTAGATGGCAGGATGGGCATGCTTTTCCAATTGTCCAAGGAGCATGGTGGTATCCTTCTTAACATGTAATCCTGTGCTTTTTCTCATAGGGTGTCTCTGGTTGGGGGCAACAGACACCTAAGTTGCATACTGACATAGATCTGGGATGCTGTTAGGTTACACTTTAGATCTGGGAGCTTGAGAGTTCTCCCTGTTCCCTGGGTTCAGACATCAATTTCCAACAGGACTCCTCTTTGGGATTTCCTTGGAGTAAGATGTACTCTTCCTAATATAAGCTTCAGGCTATTTGCCCACCTATCTACTAAACAACATAAGGTGAATTGGCAGATGCAGACAAGCTTTAGCTAGCTCTTTCTTCTCTGAGCCAGATGGATGTGGGTAAGCTTTGGTCTGGAAACCTGATTGCTGTGTTAATGAACTATGGCACCTGAATGTAAATACTTTGCCAATAGGGTTTATTCTCTTGGTCTGAAAGCTGCACTAATGCAGCTATAGTTTCTGGACCATGCAGTTTGTGCACACTGGCTGAGCCAGCTAAGGTCCAGCTGTACCTGCCTGTGTGGACACTATCATTGTGTGTGTCTGTCCATCTCTCATCTAGCTTAATATCCTTTCCCCGCAGCTTTGTTACATCCTCTTTATTGCCAGGCACTGATGATTCCTAGGTAAGCTCCCCCTCTGCTTCACAGCAAGGTGTGTACTCCTCCATGCAGAACCCCATAAGCATTGTTCTTGGCATTACCCTTGATTTAACAACTGGAAAACACACTTTTAAAATGTTAAGCTTGTCCAGATTGAAATAACCCAAGCAGAAGAGATTCACAGTAGGTACCTTCCTCAGCTGGAATATCTTGGAAAGATTTTTAGGTAACAGTTCAGTTATTTCTGATGTTGAGACTAAAATCAGGAGGAAGACAGTGGTTTTTCCACATTATATGAGGACTTTCAACAGCTTAGTTGAAACCTCTAGTATGTCTGATCTTGGAAATTTAGGAGGGACAGACTTGCTTTGTGTTCGAGATGCCTGTGGCCAGTTTATGAAAGTGTTCTTAGTTTAATCAAGCATCTCCCCTCCTCTTTCACTTGTGCTTGTCATGTGCCCAAATTAAAGTTTGGCAATAAGCTCAAAGATTGTCTTATGTGAACAAGCTTCCTCTATAGGGAACTAGGAAGGTCTGGGTTCTTGCAGTTCTTGGCAGGGAGCTCTGGTCACAGTGCCTGGGAGCTGAGTCTTGCTCCTTTTGCTGCTTGCAGCGGTCCTTCCTCGGGCCCTCAGCTGAGGAGAAAGGGTACATAGGAAGGCGTAGAAGCAATACCCCAAAAAGTAGGAGTGGAGGAGGTAGGATTTTGCAGGAACAAATCTGTGAGAGTAAAAGCTGAGGAGTAAAAAAGCAGAGGGAAATGGGTACTTGAGGACAAAAGTTAACACTGCTGTTCTCCAGACCTGAGAACTGAATCTAGGTCTGGGAAGACTTTTCCATGCTCTACCAGCAACTTCAGGGGCCCTTGCTGTGTTTGTAAAGTGTTACCTCCCTCTAGTGGTGTGTCTGCAAGGCTATGGGCACAGTCACCCTGCTAGCTCTAGTGGTGAGGGTAGATCAGATCTAGACCATATAAATAAAACACCGTGTCCTTGACTTTTATCTAGCCATTCATACCATGTTATGTAGATATAGATGCATTTGGTGGTCCTGTGAGATACTGGGCAACTTGCGTAAGCCATTCTGTTGACAGGTGGACACTTAGTGTCCCTCCCTTTCTGGGTATTTAACTGGATCCACATGAGGTCAGGCTTGAAGACAGGCTCAGCACAGGAGAAAGTTTCTGTAAATAGCCATAATGTCACGGATAAGTTATTATTCAGAAACAGTAGGATCACTGACTCAAAATGAGTGGACAAATCTGGTAACTTTGCCTTTAATGTCTCTGCACTTTTCTTTAATGAACAAGAGTGATGAAGAAAGGTAGACTTGGTGTTGGTGAAACAGGCTGCTGCTGTGGTTAGTACAGCCTGGGTGCAACACAGGCTTTTCTAATGCTTAGCTGGAGCCAAGAATGGCATGTGCTCAGGAGTGTGGGGCCTCGCACTCTTTGAGATTTCACATTCAACTGTCTGGTTGCTAATGAGATAAGTGTCTGACGGGAGAAAATGGTATGTAACTGCATGATAAGGATTGCTGCATGAGAAGGATTGTATCATACTGGGAGCAGCATCCTAAATGTGTTCACTGATTATCAACTGTGCAAACCCGTATTCACTGTTGCATGAACCACTTCACCTGGACCAAGAAAAATGAGAGAGAGGGTTTTTTTTTGCACATATCTAATATTAGATCATCATGGCTGCTATGACGTTACTGCTGTTAATATTTTAGGATTGGAGAAAACATATGGTCGTTTAGTAATTGGGTTGTACCATTGAGGATTCTTGTTCCTACTGCAAGTGTCCCCAACCCTGGCACTTCTGAGTCTCTTCTTTCTGTCTTTAATATCCTTTCCTAATCGTCTGTTCCTCATACCAATCAATAGACATTAGCAGCCTTTTTGTGTTGCAAACAGCTGTTGTATTTTGACTCCTCACTTAAGTAGGATTAATTTTAAGTCAAAAAGAGTTTACTTTAATTCTGGATTCATAATTTTTGATCACTTAAAAATGAGAATAAAAAGAATAGTTTATCGATTTTTGTCCTGACCCATAAGTCCCCCACAAAAGTGAATGCTTTGAAACAAGGAACACATGGGTTTTTCCTTTGTGTTTCATATGAATGACTATTTAGTAGTATTCTTCTACCTGTACTAAGTGCAATCCATTCATAATCCCACCAGGTTACATATGCAACCAACGACTTCCAGTCCTGGTAATTCATGGCACTTTTATTTATCATCCTGAGACTTAAACCATTGTCTTGCATTGGGGCAGGGCCATCCATATCTGCAGATGAACTTGTTTAGAGCTAACTGTATTAGACGTCCAGCAGATATCTCTTTTTAAAAATAAATAAATAAATCTTTTCGTATATTAAATGGATACTTCTAGAAGAACTGATCCTATTTTCTGGTTTGGTATTGATCGCTTACACTGGCCATCTTCCAGGACTTTGAGAGCAATCCCTGATTTATATGGTCTGAAACTTTCATACATCTGAATTGTACGATCTTCTTTGCCTCCTTTTCCATCATTTTTCTTTTGCTGTCCTTTCAGGTTGCTTCCAAACTCACTATACAAATGATGGCTTTAACTTTTCTTGCTGCACTTAACTTCTCCTTTCTTTCCCAAACTTAAAATCTGAAGTAAAAACCAAACAAACCCATTTCATTATTTCCCAGCACTGCGAATGAGGTGATGCATGGTGAATGGGCAGTGAGGATGAGGGATAGCAGGCTGATTTGAGAGTTGGGTTTCCAGTGGGAAGTTTTGTCCATAGGGCAACTATTGCCCTTTAAATTTTAAAGCCTCAGATAAATGTTTACTAATTAAATACTTGTAGCAATGTCAGAGCTGCTCTTGCTGTGCTGAAGGTGCTGTCCTCAGGGTCAGCAGATGAGAGTGTGCAGGTGTTCTTCAGCCACCCCTGCAAAATCCAGCCGTTTGGGTTAAGCTGCTGTGGGAGGTGGTTTCAGAGGCTGTCAGACCTTCTCCCTGGTTTCACTAAGGGATGCTTAGCTGTTTTTCTTCCATTTACTGTTGGGGCAGTGATCACCTCTGCCAGAGGCTAAATAACATACAGTTGGAGAGATTGTAATGTCTTAAACTGCTACAGCTATTTATTGCTTAATGCATGTCAGTGCCCCAAGATCTCTTGCCAGTAGCCTGCAAGAATTCATGCAACCTAAATAACCATGGGGTTGTTGTCCAATGCAAGGTTGAATTTAAGTTGCATTAAACAGCACAGAAGCTAACTTTGGTGATATTTTTGGACTTTTGAATACTAAAGCAGAAATCAGCTCACGTCCTGCCTACATTGTTAATGCAAACTGAGAGGGTGCTAAAAAGGAGAGTGTCCATCCTCCCCTCCCCCAACTGTTCCAATTGATGGGTGTTTGCACCCGCAACCTCCACACCTCTTCTGTTTTAGCTTTTCTGGAGGCTGCTCCCTGTCAGCATGCTTCTTGTGGTTTCTTTTTTTTTTCCCCCCCATCATCTGCTATTTGCAGCACCTTGTCTCCCTCTCACTGGAGCAGAACATGGCAGTGCTTTGGTTTCCTTGCACAGCCTCATGGTGCTAACAAGACCCTTGAAATACTATCTTTCAGCTATGCACAGCCCCTTTCAGGTTTGCCCCAGCATAATCTGGAGCTAGCTGCTTAATTGTAGTAGGATCAACCGCACTTCCCTCATCAGTAAAATCAGGCAAACAGAAGACATGACTGTTTCTTCCTTTCCTCTGTCATTACAGCTGTTGTGGAGTGGTTATGCTCCTGACCTAAGCACATGTTTTTCATGCCTAACATAAAACTCTTGAGATCATGCAGGCACAGTAGTTCAGAGGGGGGGGAAAAGTGCTTTGATTATGTTTGTTCATTCAGCCAAAAATAAGAGCAAGAGTTACCTTTTTGGGCTTCCCCCCTCCATTTGTGTTGTGTATCAGAGTTCAAATCTGCTGTGGAGTGATGAAGATAGCCATGGTCTTTTACAGAAAATGTAACTTAATTGAATGCCAGTATGTCAGACACAATTACAGTCCCTTGTTTCTGAAGTATCCCTAAGTTATTTCTTTGGTATCGCTTTCATTGATGTAGAGGAGCTGTGTTACCTCTTATACCAAAGCTTCAGTGAATTACTGGTACAGTTGCCCTCTAGACTGTGAACCTTGAAGATGTAGGAGAAAGTTGATTTGAAGAAGATAAGAGCGAGGAGGGATGGACTCAAGGATTTCTCCCACATGACTGGTACCAATCAGAGTAAAACTAACCTTTCAGGAGTGCTCAGCTTCAATGAAATGTGATCACAAAAAAGCATTATATACCTTCTAGGGAATTCCTCCTGACTGTTGTCTTTCAACATCATTTCAGTTGGCCAGAATGCCATGCCGACAGGCAAGAGTTCAAAATGTGTATCAGACAAAATATTCAATGTCAAAATATTCAATGTTCTAAACAGTACTTCGGAGTGCAGACAGATGCACAATTGGCATTTATGCAGGTCCATGGGTGTGTATTTTGATAAGTTTACAATATTAATGATAACTCCAGGCACCTTATCTTAACAGTATTTATAATGAGCTGCTTAGATAAAATGTTCAGGAGGTTTACTGTCTATTTGGTGAATTTCATGTTCTTAGTGTGATAAGAGGATTAGGGTTGGGATAGTAAGCTGCTAAGTAAGTGTACCACTGTTATGGATTAATCTTTATCCCTTCCAATTCTGATTGCTTTTACTGAATAGTCTGTGGAAGACTTCTTTTCCCTCCTCTTCCCCTTGTTGTTTAAATTGCTAATGAGTCTATAGCATTAGGTTAGAAACTTCCTTATTGCCAGATTGTGTTACAGTAACTAGTATTTTTATGAATTCATCTCAGCAAATGCCCATACTTCCTTTCTGACTAACATGCATGCTGAAAGAATGAACCTGCTAATTGGGCAAAGGATGTGCTTCGTGTATTTTTATTCATTGGGTCTAACAGCCTGCGTGGCTGTGCTATCGTGTTCCTGCACGCTTTTCTTCAGAGGTGTGGAATGGGGAACTTGATCATCCTACTTCTGTCCTTCCTCCTCACACCCAAATAACTGTTGAGCAGTTGGCATTTTAGCTGGAGCTTCTGATATAGGTAGCTGTTTGGCACTTTGGTACTTATCTTTCATTAGATTAACTCGAGCTAATCTTTCTTGCTAATGTTTGGACTCTTACCCAGTAGAAGAGTGATTTTGGTGTTACCTGTGGCAGTTGCTATTGGAGCTGTTAAATTATTTCACAATTGGTGAAATTGCAAATCGCTGGAACCACCACATTTTTGTCAAAATGCTTCTTCAAAGGATCTTGAAAAGTGCTTATGGGGTACAAGATGACAGCTGCTGCTGGGGATAATGGTCTTGTTGCTTCCTCTTGACTCTCAAATCCTCCCTCCTCTTTGGACGCTTTCAAGTCCCTGCTTTCATTCAGGACGTGCCAAGGTGATGCAGTGCCAGTGAGCCGATCAATCACAGTGTACTTGTGGGAGAGGACAGACTCACAGTGCCCGTGCATTGCCTTGGTTGGAGCAGGGGCAACGGAGGAGCCATGCGTCTGTGGCACTGAGGCCACTGTGAAGGTGGGACTTTGGTGTGGGGGAGAGGCTGAGACCAGAGTGTTTTGTATGTGCAGTGAGGTGCTGCTTTACTATTTTGAAGTGCCTTTTAAGATGGGAAAATGCGAAAAATGGCCAGCAGAATTTTTTTTTTTACAATTGCATAATTGTAAATGCAATAAACAGTGTTATCTGTGGACAATGAATTCTCATTGGGATTCCAGAGCTCAGGGGTCTTTCAAAATGTGTGGACTGCTGTTCTGACTCAGGGAACAACGTGTCTGATGTGCTGGTGATGCAGAGGGAGAAGTGTATGGGTGGAGGAGGTTTAAAAAAAATTCCCTAAAATACTCTGTGCCTTAAACTTTGTGCTTCACTGCAGGCACTGGAAATCTGAGCTCTTCTGATGGGGCATGTATGTCATCCTTGTAGGCCAACTTTGAGCAAGGGAGATCTTCCATAGTGTAACTAAATAAGCAGTCCAATCAAGAATGTTTTCAAAGCAATTTCGTGGCTTGCTGCAGCTTTTATCTACTTCCCCTGCCCTGACCTCTTGTTCATCTTCTTGTCCAGTACTGTGAGAATAGCATGACTTGTGCTGCTGGGCATAGGTTGTAACACAGCTCTGGGCTGTGAGGGGAGGGTTGCTTAAGAGCTGTCACCTCCTGTGTGGCTGGGGCTAGGCCTTCTGCTGGCCCGGGAGCAAGGAATCAAGCAACTGTCCCTTACTGATTTCCTTCTTGTCTGGCTTCAAGCAGATGGTGTTATCTGTGCTATCACTAGGCTGTTTTTGAGGTTAGTTAAAGGATATCTCTATGGACTAAGTGGGAATTCTTGCTTTTCAGGAAGAAGAGATGCCAGATGTAGAAATTGACATTGATGACCTTCTTGATGCAGCCAACGAAGAGGAGAGAGCTCTCAAATTACAGGTAGTATTATTTTCTAATTTTAAATTGGAATGTGGCTGAATTAATGCATCTGGGTCCATATCTTGTGTTCACTGTAAGCGTAGAATTAAAACTGAGAGGTTTCTAGGTCTGAGTTTAGCATAATCTACTGGACTATACAAAGGTAATCAAAATCCTTTAGGATAAAACATTTCTGAAAGGTAAGTGATAACAGGAGTAAATAAAAGTTCAAAGAATCCAATAATATAGGGAGATATGCTGAAACATATTAGACTCGTTCTTATTTTTACAAGTATATAAAATAAAAAACAGAAAACGTAGAAAAATCAAGAACAGTCACATAGAAAAATTATGTGGCTCAGACAGTTGTGGTGACCAGATAGTTTCTGTGATTCATTGCAGCAGCAGAAATACACATGTGTGCATATACAGACCAGAAATCCTCCCTTGTCCTTAGGATACCAGAAACGTTTCTCTGTCTATACTAGCTAGACATTGGAACCCATCGAATTATCTTGGAGTAACTTGTCTAAAAGCTTGAGGAAAGGATAAGATGGTCAGCAACATGAGTTAGTAGGGAAATTCAGAAGCTGTCTGATGAAATTATACAATTCAAACCAGCTCTCTAATTCTCTGAATCCTGCTTGAGGTAAAAGTTAATGAATGCAAGAATGAAGGGGAGAAGAAAAGAAACATCATTGTCTTAGAGATACGTATATCTAAATCAAGATATAAAACTGATACGAGGGTCTCTGTTTATAATGTTTTCAGATGCACTAAAGGAAGGAAACCTGTCCCAGAGCAGTGGTTTGCCCTCAGCTCACTTCTGGGAGGTGACTAACTTGGTGCTTAGATGTATCACATCTGATTGCAGTGCCTATTGGCACCCTTTTCTCAGTGCCCACTGCCCAGCCACAGAGACATGGCCCCAGGCTGTTTACTCAGTATTCATAAATAGCTTTGCTGCTTCTGCCTAAACTAGTTGCTGCAGCTGCCCTGCTAGGAACACCTGACCTAGCTAAGGTCTGTATTTCTGCATTACAAAGACTGTGGTGCCCTCACAGAAAGCTACCTTTCACATGTGTATTGCTGGGAAATGTTCTTGGATTCTCTTCAGGTTTTTTTGGAGAGGGATTTTGTAACTTCCAACCTGGAAGAAGAAGCTGTCATTTCTTTCCTGTTGCAAATCATTCTGATCCACCTAGGGAGCAAAGGTGACTTGCTGTAACGCTTGGTTTTCAGTAGCATCTTCATCCAGTGATTCTTGGTTCTTGCTCCTCTTCTTTCCCCGCTCCCTTGCCGGGTTTCATACTGTAGACTTGTTTATGTTCACTGTTATTCTGTATTGGAACTGACGTTTTCATATTTTCCTTCTAGGAAACTCTTGTAGATTGCTACAAACCAACAGAGGTAAAAAGACTTTTCTTAAATACTGTTCATGTGTGGAAAGTGTAGCTATGTTCAAGCTAAAGTAATTTTTTTTTATACTTATGATAAAGTAAATACAGGAATATTAAGGGGGAGCTGATGGGCTTGGGGCTTTATATCTTGGGAATGTTTGTGCCAGTCACTTGACTACAGTAGGAACAGAATTGGGCGCTGTGGATCATTCCAGTTAAAGTATCAATATTGTCTTCTGTAATGTCCTTATTGACTTTACTGATGTTTAGAGCTGTCATGTTACAAGAGAACTAAACACAATTCTCATCAGATGGTTAAAACCCTACTATATTTGCATGAAATTTCAACTTGAGAGATGGAATGTGTGCTCTTCAACGTGAAGCCACTTAATTTTATCTCTGACAGTAAAATTGTTTATTCTGAGAACTGCTATGTAGATATGCAGCTCAGCTAATTGTTTTTGTGAATGGACTTGACTCCTGTTGTGGTTTAACCCCAGCAAGCAGCTAAACCCCACGCAGCCACTCGCTCACCCCCCACTCCGGTAGGATGGAGGAGAGAATCAGGAGGGCACAAGTAGGAAAACTCCTGGGTTGAGATAAAAACAGTTTAATGATTGAAATAAAACGAAGTAGAACAGTAATAATAACAATGGTAACAACAACAATAGCAGAATATATAAAGCAGGCAATGCACAATGCAACTGCTCACCAACTGCTGACTGTGTGTCTCAAACGGGGGGCCAGCCCCCCCACACCCCTGATATTTATACTGAGCATGGTGTCACATGATATAGAATACCCCATGGGCCAGCCGGGTTAACCACCCCGGCTGTGCTCCCCCCCTCCCCCACAGCTTCCCCTGCATGTGGCAGGGCATGGGAGGCCAAAAGAAAAAAAAAAAAAAAATCCCCAGGGCAAGGCCCACCCACCAACAGCCAAAGCATC
>NW_009190713.1:27769-39393 GCF_000690835.1 Fulmarus glacialis
TGTGGGATAACCTGAACTAGCAGGATTTAGTTAAGTACTCAACTTTCAATTTGAATATCCATTAATGTGTCCAGTGCCCATATAGCCTACTTCTCATGCTTACTAGGAAGAGCAAATATTGTAACAAAAACTTGGATTCATTGTAAAAAAAAAAAAAGTCTAGGTTGTGGGTCAGTTTCTTGGTTCAATTTATAGAGTCAGTGCTTTCCCACCAGTGGCTGCTGCACAGTATTTAATAGAGTGGGTGGCTTACAGGATTCCCCTAGTCAGGGACCTTTCAGCTGTGCATGACTGGAAGCATTTGGTTTTTGAAACAAGGCTGCATATAGCTTGGTTCCTCTGTAACATCTGTAGCTGTAGCCACTTAAACTACTAGGGCTTAAGGATAGTCAGGAAGAACCACTAGTATGGTTAAATAGACGCTTCCCTGTCCATCAGATACTTTCTTCAAAGCTTTTCCATTTTTATTGATTCCTGTGGTAGATTGGGAGAGTTCTCTAGAGTTGCTATTACAGTTGCTGGTACTAACTTTTTGACAGTGCAGGGAATTGACCCAGAAAGACCCACACGGTAACACTTGTATAGCTTGGTCTGTGTTGTACCTTGGTTTCTTTACAGCAGATAACACACATCTCCCATTATGGAGATGCCAGGCCAAAAAATCAAGTCTTCAGATGTCTCACTGTAGTAATGCCACACTACAGATGAACCCCTGTCAGCCTCCTCCAGCAAGTGCCGTTGAACCGTAGCTGTTCTTCGTAAGATAGGTGTGAAGTCTGATATGGCATGTGGAGCCTG
The DNA here is from genome assembly GCF_000690835.1 of Fulmarus glacialis. Taxonomy (NCBI): domain Eukaryota; kingdom Metazoa; phylum Chordata; class Aves; order Procellariiformes; family Procellariidae; genus Fulmarus; species Fulmarus glacialis. The sequence goes on from NW_009190713.1 coordinate 28,568, forward strand.
ACATGGTTCTTGTCACAGGCTAGTGAGAAAACGTGGGGGTCATGAGTGGATGAGAGGAACAGGTTACCAAGAGTTTAGCAGCCACTCATGTGCTAACCTCTTATCTCCGTCTTATCTGAAGGTAGATAAGGAAGGCAGAGAATCAAATAATTACCCTTCTTCCTCCTTCATTGAACATGTAATATGAATTACTTTTCTTAGCTCTGAAGCTTGACCCTTGATGCAAGGAAAAATTTCATAGCTCTGATAAGGGTACATGACAGATGTTAGTGAGTTTTCACCTGAAAACCTTGGTCATAGAACTGCAGGAAATATTTGTGCCGTGCTGGTAAATTAAGTTGGCATGGCAGTTCACAGGAGACAACATCCTGGACATGTGTGACATCGACTGCCCTTAAGGCACTTCGATCAAGGTGAGATTTTAATACTGAACTTGTGACTTGTCTCTTCGGTACTCTGCTGATGGAATGGGGGCAGCTCCTTTACGTGGGGGAATATCCATCTTCCTTGACAATCTTTTGAGATAGCAAAGTTTTTTGAGATAGCGAAGTTGAGAGGAGTACTTAATCCACTCTTCTGTGAGAGTAGTTGCCAAAATGGGAGTAATTTCCCAGGACCGTTTTCACAACAGCAGCTTTTCTTCATCTGTAGCGTGATAAGCCCAGTAGTATGGCATGACTGCTAACTTAGGCTACTTAAATAGTGATTATTTTTTTTTTTTTTCAACCTGCCATGTGTGGACTAAGAAGAGCCTTTAAGTTGGCTTAAGCTTGCTATTATGAGGATCCACACCTTGTCTAGAAAATCTGCAATCCTTTCATATTTGCAGACTGTTCAAAGCTATTGAGGTAACTGGTTTGTGAAAGGATTTCTAGAAGATTTGTGGAGAACGGATGTGAGCTGATGGAATTTCCCCTGACCAATCAAATACAGTCAATCAAGTGCACTAGGGATTTTAGCATCAAGAGTGTTATACAGTTTGCAAAAGGCAGTAATCCCTAACTGGGGAAAAATTTATGTAATATGTCTCCACTATTCAGAACATAAGGAAAAATAGTACAGGCAGAAAGCTTAATAACTTGAAGCTCTTATCCCATCTATTTTATAAAAAAAAAAAAACAAACCCAAACATAAGTCAGTTTTGCTTAGTGTCTTAGACTAAAGGTTAAGGAAAGACTGAGGGATTCTTGCATGTTTTCTGGATTGTCTTTTCATCAGAAGAAGCAGAGTTATCCAGGTCACTGGAAAGGTGGAAGGAATTCTCGGCCTCTAATAAATTGGCCAAAGATAGTATCTGACAGTAACTTATGAGGAACTGCTATGAAACCTTGCTTCTAAGGGAAATATAGCTAGACTGTTGAATGTGCTCTAAAATTTTAAAAGCTTTTCTAAGGTAGCAGTTACGGCCATTGTTTTAATTTGTATGGAAATATGCTTAACGTGGGAACCTTGTTGTAAAGAGTCATGTAGTTTACCCAAACAAGGCAAGTAAAGGTTAAATGGAAAAGTGCACAGTCAGTATAATTTTTGGGTGCTATTTAAGTTTACGTTAATGATCCTTAAATTAAAATGTTCCTTTGCTAATCAAGATTCATATGCAATGTGACTGTGTCATTCAATCATTAAAAGTTAGTTTTGTAAAATGTGCCAGAAACTGAAAATAATTTCTGGGCACAATTTGCCAACTTTGCTGTTTGTAGAAACATAGTAATTAAAAAAAACCCCAGCGGCTAAGAGATACACTTGGTAACTAGCAAACTGTAAAGTATGTTTTTATTGGTGTTAATCACTGCGATATGTGACTTGTATTTATACTTCACATCCTTTTACTTGAGCTACAATCTCCTTGCTCTATGTAGTTAAGTTGCACTTGTTGAGAGAAGTTGAGTAGCTGCCTGGCTCAAGACATAGGCTTTGGGATCTCAGATGCAGACAGTGCTTTGACACATGATGATGGTCTTCCCACCATGCAAAATTAAATAGTGCTAGAAGTATTCTTCGGACAGTTTACACTTCCTCTGCTTCTGCTTCTCTCCTGTTACTATCATACATAGTTCAAAAGTGGTACACGTCATGTAGTCTTGACATAAGACAAGGCCTGATGTGAGAGAACAGCAATTCATTTTTAGGACTGCACAAACTTAGAGTATGCTATCTGCAAGATCAGTGCCATAACCAAATCTTGGATCTGAACTTATGTGGTTAAAAAGGAACAGGGAGCAGCAGCATCCTCCTGCATCACCCATGTGCCAGAGCAGCCAGTGCTTCACTCAGTGCCGTGCATTGCCTGTGGAAAATCCCACTGAGACCTTTGTCGGGTTGCTGTCTCGGTTCTATCTATGCGATGGAGAATCTTAATGTAGGGCACAAGGAATTTTGAGTCTCATGTTAGCAGTGAATGTAACAAAGAAATTTAAATATAATCTGTAATCTTGATGATAGGGTTTTGATACTTGACAATAGACTCTTATTTAGAATAGGAAGACTGTTGTGGGCATGAAATCAATGAAGTTTTGTCAAGACATATACTTTGAAGGAGGCTGGCTAAATCTGTGTTATTGTATCTCTGTTGTTGGTAGCAGCAAGACCACCTGGGTCTTAGACTGGGCTTTGGAGGAAATCTGAAATATTTGTGGCTGATATGAATTGGAGTTTCCGCTGGTAGGACTGCCAAAGTGGTGACAGGAGAAATGACAAGGAGACTCTTAAACTACTATGGGAGAGAAATCCAATGAGTGGGCAGTTTTTGTTTACTGACTCTGAAGGATATGGTTGAGCTACACGGTGTCTGCAGATAACTAATCTTTGAAGAGAACTGGATAAATTAGATTTGGGGTTTCTTTGCTTCTTTGTTTTCTCATAGAAATATACAAAGCTTCAGGCAAATGGGCGAGAGATCTTTCCTACTCAGGCAGGCAGGATTAAATCTGTCCAGACCATCTTGTTAGTATAATTCTTCACTCAGTGCAAAATAGGAGAAAAAGGAGATAAAGTCGCATCATAAAAGAAAGTTATTTTGCTGGGAACCTTTAATTAATAACAATTTTCAATATGGTTTCCAAACAAACTATGTTAAATTGCTGTGCATATTGTCTAGAGAATTTGGGCAGAGATTTAAGTCACTGACTACTCAGTTACTTCAGTGGCTGGACTATTTCAGCAGCTTTTAACACTTAATTTTGAGAAAGGTAAAGATGCATTTGCTTAACTACATGTTTCTCCAAATTTAATTCCTACTTGGAGCAAATGACAGGCTTGTGATGCAGCGTTTTAGAGTGGTTCAAGCACTATGGTTTTAAAAATTAAAAACTATTTTGCGTATGTCTTCAGATAGTGTATGTACTTAGTATGCAGATATGAATATAAAATTTTGAAGGATCTTTTTTTTTTTTGGTCCTACTATGTTACGAATTCTTTCGAATTCATGTTACTATTTGTTTTTTAATATAATCGCAAGGCAGCAATACCCATTTGAAGCAATAATAACTAAAGATGTGTCCTAAAGCCTAAGTGCAGTGTACTGCCATACATCTGAGGGAGCCTAGAAGCTCTTAGACACTTATTGCAGCTCAGCTGATGGATGGTAAATTATTAAGCCACAGTAACTGTATTATGTGTCCATATTACTTGAAATCAAATAGGACACTTTGCAGAGAAAAAAGCTAAGAAGCATGTATATTTAAAAGCAATGCAGACAGAGACATTTCTAGAAAAACATAGTTTCCTGTTCATCCGTTTGACCATTCTGAATTCAGTGAACTAAAACTGTTTATATGCCTGCTGAGATTTGCCCTATATTGTACTACAGTGTTGGAGGGAATTAAGCTTGCAGTTTTTGTTTCAGCAAGTACTCATGAATACAACTTACAAATACCCATAGCAATATTATAAGAGTAGAGCAGCAAACAGTGATTTGACAAGAATAAGCTGTGCTTGTTTACATGCTGCTGAATTGGAGAATAACTGGACTGCATGTCTTGACCGTAGCTAAGCGTTGTGATATTTAGTCAGTGCCTTGTACAGGGCTCGTCGAGAGGATAAATTGCTCCATATTGTCCTCCTCTGGGTACTGATAGTGCCGTGGCCTCACTGGAGAGACCATGCCGATGGGATTGTTTATTGAGGCTACAGAGATGCTGCACCAGTTCTTGCCAATAGAAGGCAGCTTCTGGCCCCGTTCTCCTGAAGCATCTGGCCTTGTCAGTTCCCTTTTTCCTGTATGATCAGCTTCAGGTTTGAGCCTGTGGGGAAGGGAAGGTGTTTGAGTAGGGTTCCTTCTTTTTTTTTTTTTTTTTTTTTTTTCTTTCTTCTTCCTTCCCATTCAGGTGGCATTTTTGAGCTCTCAAGGAAGTAGCCTTGGGCAAATAGTCAAGGAAATCTTAATTTTTGGCTTGGCTGCAGGGAAGTAAAGCTGTGGAAGAAAGCTGGTTTAGGATTCATTTCATGCTCTAGTGAAGCAGGAGGACTAGAAACCCTAAATTTTGGTTTAAGAACTAGTCCTATTACATGTGTACTGTTTTGTGGAAGAGAAATCTGGAGAGACAGAGTCTAATTAGTCTCCAGAATTAATTGGAAGACTTGAATAGGAAGCCTGGAATTCATTGTCTGTCAAATGACCTCATTAAAACAACGAATCACACCTCCAAAGCAGAGAGGTGAAGTGATTTCCTCCCCTTTCCTGAATTATCATTTCACCTTTGTTTGTTGTCTTTATTTTTTTTATTCTGCATTAGATGAATGCTTTTGCTGAACTGAATGCCTTTGATTCAAGGGAAAGCATTAGAGAAGAGAGAAGACAAATGCCTGAGGCTGATTATAGATGAGTTCAAATAAACTATAGATTTAGTCTGTCTCTCATTTAAATTTGCCTTTAGAATTAGAAAGACGTCTTCTAGAAACAATGATTTTGTATTATAAACTAATAGGACTCTCAATACTTGTAACAAAACTGTATTTAAAGGTGGCCTCCTTGCAGAAAATCTGTAAAAAGAATTTAAACTGAGTTTGTGCACATTTTTGCCTTTTTTTTTTTTATTTACCAAGGCCCACAGTGCCGGTAGGAGATTTTTCTTCTATTAAAAGTAGATGTGACCTGTATTTTTGGCTGTAGCCCTCCAAGGAATAATGCATAAGTTCTTGAATCTTTAGCTGAATTACTGTTAAATGTTTTCCAACTCTGTGAATTAAGTAAGTATTATATAAGTATATATAAGTAGATAATACAACCAGTGTTACAGAACTACTTCTAACATAGGCTGGTACATGATCAGCTTTCAAATGCATGATGCTAAACTTTAGCATCTTCCTTCGAGGGGATTTCAAGAAAATGCTCTGTGTAAAATGATTTTTGTGTATGAGGTTGAGATAGATTCGGATATTAAGCCTTCTATTAAGCCTCGACTCAGATGTCCACAAGGACTAAAACGGCAATTTTTGAGTGATGTTTAAAGAAAACAAATGGGTGTTACTGTATGTCATAAAGCTGAGTTGGTTAGTTATAAAGTGAAGGCTTATTGAAATGCTGTGAAGTCTCCTTTCCTGCCTCCAAGAGGGCAAATGTACATCTTTTCTAGAATGCTGCCTTTCCTTGATGAGGAGCTGCAAAACAAGAAAGGCACAAGCACCGGAGCACAACTCTGTTAATGACAGCTGGCTCCATGCAAGTATCAGATGCAAAATGATACTTAAATCAGAAATGTACTGAACCAATGCTGTGGTTTGCACACCCATGGGGTGTGCACAACAGCACTACTGCATCATGTAAAACATCTGCCACATACAAAATGCTCTTGCTGGGTTTTACTGTTTGGTACTGCAGACCCTTATTTCAAGAAAAATAGTTCCTGAGGAGTAAAGCATTTTCAATTATTATATGTACTTCAAGTGAATACAGCTCCCTTCCTTAAGAACAGCCTCAGTTACCTCAGACCTGGCTAGGGGGTTACCCCTACTGTTTGGTTTATTTTGGCAGCACTAAGAAGTTTCTAGGCGGTGTCAATATTGAAAACTTCAAGCAAATACCTTATTTTACAGAAGGTGCTTGTGGTACTGCTTCAGAATATACGGGGAGGAACTCCCCTCCCTTGCTGTAATGTCATACTGAAAAGCAACGGATCCCTGGCTGCATTTCATATCCAAGGGAAGCTTGCTCCAAATCCTTCTGAGTTGTAGGGGAAACTGGACAAAGAAATGGCAGAGGTGCCTTTCAAACAGGGATATCCCAAATGGGTACAGTCAGAGTACCATAGAATTCCCTGTCCACTCTGCAGATGCCCCTTCCTGTAATGCTCTTACTTTTGACTTCTGTGAAGCAGTTGGGCAATTTCCAGTTGCAGTGACTTGTTGCTGCCTTGATGGTGAGTGAAGGTGGTGTAGAGTATTTGTGGCTTTAACAGACCACTAATAAAGTCATTCAAAGGGAAGAACTGAACTTCAACCCGTTCTTCCCAAACCTGTCTTAATCTAATGTTTTGACATGGGAGTATAGCTTTTTATGGAAAGAGCTGTTGAAAGGCAATACTAATTGCATTAATCCCAAGTAAAAATCTTTTAAGATCACTTTAGAGAGTTTATTTCTATAATTATTTCACTGTAGGGCTTCATTTAAGTTTGGTAGTGAAAAAAAATCCTAAAGTGTATTTAGGATGTTTTGAATAGCACCATGCCACATTAGTTTTGCATTATCTAGCAGGTCTTTACAACGATGAAAGAATAACACGGAACCAATGCATAGTGCATTGAAAGCTGTGAATTTTTAGAGTAAACCTATCTCTCTCCTTTTTTTGACCTCTGAATAGATAAGTAGTGTACTCTGACAAGTTTAGAGTGGATACTATTGCAGTGGCTTGTGCTACGTGGAAAAAGACAGCTTCTAGAGGATGGAGGGGGGAGGATTTGGGGTCTTAACAAATCTGCTTTTCTGATCATCTCTTTAGGCTATCTGTCTATCCAGATGGGAAGTGCAATATTGATATACATAGCTGTATTCCTATACTGGCCTTGATCTAATTAGTTCAGGAGTGGAGGCGAGAACATCCAAGGTTTTCGGCGAGCGTTTGTAGCCCACACTGATGTGTATGCTGCTCTGCCTTTGCTGCTGTTAGTTGAAGCCACAGCTAGTGTGGGTGCAACAATAACCATGGTGCAAAAGTACATGCAGTACAGCATAGACGTGCATAAACTGTCAGGAAAGAAAATTGCTCTCCTGGGGTGATACCTGCCAAGATTGTGGTCCCACCAGAAAAACCTGACATCTTTCTCAAGTTAAAATACACATTTACAGAGACTTTCCTTATGCACAGTGTAGCACCTGGATAATATATGTTTCAGTGTGACTTTTTTGAAAGGTGCTGTGTTGTCATTTAGGTGGTGACCTTGTTCACTGGAATTTTTAGCCTCAAGTATTCAGCTAGGAAGTCACACTTTTTGTGCTTTCACATCAACCTGACTGACTAAATCCATAATTATAGTCCGTGTTTATAGCTTAATGATTTCATGATAATAACCTTTTTGTACATGTATTCGTAGTACTGTGGGTAAACATTATTCTCCCAATGTGACATAAGGGGGTGATTTAGCTTTTAATGCATCTGCAGTTATTATAAGAAATTGTATACCAAAAGGATTTCAGATAATGGTGCAACTCTGTAAGCTTCTGTTCTCCCACAGTTTAAAAAGAGAAAGTCTGCTGAAACTGGAGAAAAAGATCACTGTAAATAAAGACCTGGTCCATGAATATTTTTTTTTTTTTTCAGAACAGTGTTACTCGCTGAGCTCCTCAACCAGTTTCATCCAGCATAAGCCAGTGGTGCTACCTCTGGCTACTTGTTCCTGCCTTGCCTCAGACTGGCATGAGTGGTGTTGTGGGGCTGAGAGGCCAGCCTGGTCGGAGAGCTGAGCCAGCTTGGAAAGTAGCAGGGCAAGAGAAAAAACAGCTGAGTTTTTAGCCAGATCAGCTTTCTGTTCCAGCTGAGTATGCAGCCAACCAAAACGCTAGTGCCAGCGCAGAGAGTGGCGAGAGAAACACCTCTTTTGGCAGGAGTGCTGATTTCTGTGCAGGCTTAAACTGTGAAAGTTTGCTTTGACTGCTTGCATTATCCAGCCATAGATTTTGCTTGATTCAGCAGTTGGTAGAAGGCCCTGTGTAGTAAAAGCCTGAAAAATGGCTAGCAACTGAGCCTGAACACTCATGCAGAGGAAAAGCTAGTTGTTCACACCTCTACTGTGTGATGAGAGAATGGAGAGTATGTATATAAGGTTCTTGGAGATCAGGCCGGAGAAATTCCAGCTTAGCAGTAAAAGCTTAAATAAAAATGTATAGTTTGCTTTGATCTTCTTTTTTTTAAATCAAAATCATGGTATTACGGGATCATAAAAATTACTCATATTTTCTAATCTTTTTTCCTAGGAATTTATCAAAGAGCTGCTAACTCGGATAAGAGGAATGAGGAAACTCAGTCCCCCTCAAAAGAAGAGTATATAAATAACTTGAAGTAGTAGCACCCTGTAAAAGACATGGCAAGGGAAATGGGACTTTGAATACAAGACCTTTATTAAATAGTTGTCTTTTTCCACAACTTTTTTGATTTCATTCAGTTTTGACTCAAGGAATTTCTTTTGTGTTTTAAGAGTTCTTTTTTAACTGTCATTTTTTTTATCAAGAATATCAACAATTTGGATGCTGCTCAACTTTCACTTGAGGATTACTGAAGCAAGTGAAGAATCCAAGAGTTAGTGATGAGGGGCAGCAAGCCTACGTGGTGAACCAGAAGATCTTGTAAATTTACAGAGCTAGGAGACTTCTCCTTGCAACTAGTTGGATAACGTTTTTTTCAGTTGATTGTACATTTAACTCATGGATGTCAAGTTTCTTGTGCTTGTCTGTACATAAATTATAAAGTGGGTTGTGAATACTGTTTCACATGGATGGAAGGAAAAGTTTGTTACAGTAAATTATTTAAGTGGTGGTTATTGCAAATTTGCTACCAGAAGGTACCAATTTAGATTACTAAAATGAGTGCTGCCATTTTTCTAAATATCCTTAAAGCAGCCTAGTGAAGAATTTCATCCTATCTCCTTGTTTAGACTACAGCATATGAGAATTGGGAATTTTAAGGGCTTAATTTGTAGACTTAAAGTTATTTGACTGATGCTTTGCCAGATCACTTCCTCTCCACCTTATGGTGTCTTGAAACTGTGGTAATCTATACTGAATAAGGGCCTGCAGTGATATCTAGAGAAATGTCCGTCACCGTTTAAAAGCTGCTTCACAGTGGAGGAAAGGCAATGCTACCAAAATGAATTACAAGCACTGTCTTGCATTTAGTGATGTGGTCTTAATCGAATGCAGATTCCTCTCCTATTAAGGTAGGCAATGAATATTATAGTCTTTGTTTATGGCTCTGCCCTGAGAAGTGGGGAGACTTTTTAACTTGGGTTCTCTTACTTGTAAAAGCAAGAACAGAGGAGATCCCTGCTCCCTCCTGGAAAATGTCCTAACTAAAATGTTCAATAAGCTACCATGTGCTGGTAGGTGACACTAGTCAGGCATTTTATATCAAGGGTGCTCTGAACATATTTTATTTTTCAAAAGAAGTACATGTTTGTGAATTTTATGTATACTGGCAAGCTTTTTTAATGTATTTAATTTTGTAATGTTTACCGATGATTTTATTTACCAGATATTTACTCAAATAAATGGAACAACTTGTGACTTGTTACATGTACACTTTACAGGACTACTGTTGCTGAGTAGGTTGGTAAATGGACTTGCTTATCAGAAAGAGAAGCCTGTGAGGTGGTAAATACATGGGAACCCAGCTGTATAGACCCTAATTGGCTTTTAATGTGCAAAAAAAGCCCTTGTCCAATATCACTCAGCCAAGCTCCTGTAACCTGGTGCACAGCCTCACTTTTGAAAGTCTTCTGTGTTCCTTCCCTGTGCCCTGGGGGATTTAAAAAGGAAAAAAAAAAAAAAAGAAACAAAACCCACCCAAAAAAACCCCAAAAAAACAACCAACCAAACAAAAAACCCCCCCCCGGAAATTCTTTCAGATAAATGCTGCTGCTTCCTTTTTTTCCTTCCACCAGAGGTGAGAGTAGGGGAGGGCTCACATTGGGTGACACTCTGTTCTCTACCAAAGGTGTGGCAGAGGGGTGTCTTTCAGCAAGAGCAGCAAGAGGCACTCTACCTCTCTTCTCTTCTGCACCCCACACCCCCCCCCCCCCCGGAAATTCTTTCAGATAAATGCTGCTGCTTCCTTTTTTTCCTTCCACCAGAGGTGAGAGTAGGGGAGGGCTCACATTGGGTGACACTCTGTTCTCTACCAAAGGTGTGGCAGAGGGGTGTCTTTCAGCAAGAGCAGCAAGAGGCACTCTACCTCTCTTCTCTTCTGCACCCCTTTGAATTCTCCTCAAGAAATTCCAGCAGCCCTAAGAAAAGACTTGGTTGTTTTGCCTGCAGCATCTTCAATTTAAATCTTGTACCTTGCTGAAGTTGCAGTTCAGCTCTGGTTTCCTAAGGAGTCTTCCAGCAAAATTTTTTGAAGTTGTGAAGTGAAACCTATGCTCCAGGGAAATCAGGGTGGGAGAGCTTGTGATTTCATCTGTTTCTGTGTTAGGATCTCCCACTGTTGTTGTCAGCATTATCAGTGGGATGTCTTTGGTTCTGAAAGAGGTGCATATGAATGACCTCTTTTGCCACAAGGAGATTCTCTCCTTGGTCTGTGCTCCTTGCAGAGGATCTGATGTAGCTAGATCTAAATGACCAAATTTGGATCAACATCACCCTTTGAAGGAGAGCGAGTTACAGGAAAAGCTTCCTCAAC
>NW_009190713.1:39422-69080 GCF_000690835.1 Fulmarus glacialis
GACTCTGGAGGCAGAAATCAGTGGTGGTGGTAAAGAAGTCTTAGTTACCAGCAAACTTATGATGTTTGGCTAGGCAAGTACTTTCACAGGCCTTTTTCTGGAAAGCCTGTTTGTTTGTAAACCATTGAGAGCCTTTTGTAAGCACCAAGTTTATTATGTCCAAAATGGAAAAAAACCTTTTCATTTGAGACTTGTTAGTAACGTTTAGAGTTTTGAGCTGGTGTCTGAAATGCTGTCTGCTCATGGATACTGTTCCCTGAGTCATAAATTTATTCAGGTGCATTTAACACATAGGCTGAAACAATCGAGAGCATGCAATACACCTTTTCAACTTCTGAGGTGGTTATACCTGCCTACATTTTGCAGGTGATATTTAGAAAAAACCTGAAGTCTGAACATAAAAGTTTTAGTAATTTCCACACCAACAAATGCACTTTATGACTTCACTTACAACTGCAAATATTTTTTTTCTTCCTTTAATAATAATGGTGTGCAAAATCAGAAACGTCAAGTAATGGCAACTGTACCAGTTCTCTCTTACCTCCTACAGCAAAATGCTAATCCACAGATATTTTTCCTTCATGTTACTTGGCTAAAAAATGCCCGCCCAACTGTGCGCATCACCCATTTGCATCTTTAGTCCTATTCTTCTTGCATTGAAGTAGTTGTGGAAAATAGCAGTCTACCCCTTTTGAAACAAATTGGTTTGGTAATACACTTAAAGACCATGAAGTTTGGGACAGTCCTTACTATTTTCTTGTCTCATGTGGATGGGACAGTCAGTTCTCTGAAGGGCTTCCTCTCCTCCTGCTCTATGTGTTTCACTATCTTACAAGTGTCAGTGAGCAAAAACAAACTCTAAGTAGCTTTTGTTTGCAGCTGGCATGATTTCCCTGGAGACTTACAGGGTCTCATTCTCGCTACTTTTTACTTAATGGAGATACTCTTGGCCTTGGTGTAAGTGAAGGGAGAATCGACCCATTCACTTTAGATTTCATTGTGCTTTATGTCTTTATACTGTGTGAGTGTTCTTGGCTCTGGGCAATATTCAAGAGGCATATCAATAGCACACTGTTACTGAAACAACTTGAAATTGAATCTTACAGCCCAGGCTCTTCACTGCCTTGGCTGGACAGCTTTCATGTGAGGGGCCAAGACTGGCTGCAATGGGAGCTTCCTCTGGGCTTTTAAAGTGGCTAATGAAAGGAACTGAAGTTCCCTCATAAATATGTAGAGAAGCTGAGGTTTTTGTTTTGGTATTGAAGTGCCTCTCGAGTGTACAAAGATTGCCTGCAAGAGCATGTGTTTCTGGGGTCTGCTTCATGGCATAATTAGCCTTTGCATGTTTTACAGCAGGAGCTGACAGTGTGATGTCTCCCGTGGTTGATCTTCCAGTTGGCTTAGAAAGAGGAGGAGAGTTCTTGTCATCACATCTAGCGTGCCTTGTGAGGCTGCAGTGACAGGATAGTATATTCCTGTGGCACAGAAGAAAGATGATGAGCCGTTCTTCTTCCAGCCTTGTTTTTGCCCCTTCCCCTCGTTATTCTTATGGTGGGTTTTACTCCTAAAGTTGCCATTTGTGCAGGGAACAACTGGGGAAAATGTGGGAGGGAAGTTTTCCCTGTTGTCAGAGAACGTGACCGAGAAAAGTAGGAGCAAAATATACGCTCCTTTTGTGCGCTTCAAACTCTTTGACACCGAGTCTTGGTAAGAGTCTTTAGCACTTCACCCTGGTAGGTATAATAGTGTATGTGAAATTGGAATTACTCAGCAATCTATTTCTGTGATGGTTTTGCTGATTTAAGACAGCCTTGATGTAAACATGCACCTCTTGGGGGGGGGAGGGAGGAATCATGTGGGATACGTCAGCAGAGAGCCTGTTGCTTGGAAACTGGAAGAAGATACAGGTCTCATTCTGAACATAACAGTTGAACTTAAACTCTTGGTGAAGTGCTGTAACAAAAGGATTAATTGCTTCTTGGCTACATAAGGTTTGCCATTGCCAGCATCGTGCACAGATATTAAACAAAATAACTGCATACAATGCTTTTAAAGGATGTTGAGGTTTTGGGAGGGAGTCAGAAAAGAAATCAAGTACTGGGAAGTCTAGAAAAATATTAAGAAAACAGAGAAGAGTCTTGCTTTGCTGCATATATTTCTGTATGGGAAGAAAATGAGAGATGTAAGGGTTTTAATGTATTGGAGAAAAGCATAAGGAGGAATGCTGGGAAGATGAAGGAAGGAAGCTTCGAGTGTGGAGGAAGATAAAGCACCTTGATAGTGAGGGTAAGAAGCCCTCTGAGCCTGCTACTGAAGGAATAGGTAAGATGACCATCTATTAGTATACTCAAATAGAAATTGGATGCTTTTCGAGATAAATTCTGATTAGATGAGTTCAGTCAAGACAATTAAAGGCCTTAAAACTCTGGACATCTGCTTCAAATTTTTTCTAGAATTGTGTAAAGCAGAGGAAGCAAGTAAGAAACTGGTTTGTATATTTAGGTATCATGCTTATGTCGTGGTCAAATCACCAGTACCAGTTTCATATATTATGTATAACTCCACTACTTTTTACTTGACTTCCATGTTACTTTGCCTTTCTTTTACTTGGCAGTAAGCAAATGGTAAGTGCGAATGTAATTAAAGTTGCTGTTGAAAGCTGGAGAGAAATTGATTTGAAGAAGAGAAAATGTGCCTAGAAAGAACCTAGTGCTGCAAAATTTATTCTTGCCATTTTAGGACTCTGCCAACAGTGTAAATACAGTGTTTCTGAAGTTTTAAATGGCTATTTATAATAATCTTTCCTAGTGCTGATGGGATTTTTATCTGCTTTTTTTTTTTTTTGGTAGAACTAATGACCAAGTTCTGAGCTATTAGCTTATACTACTTTACTTATAGACTTTTCTGTTTTCTAACAAAAATTAACATTAGCTTTTTAAAATTAAAGAAACTGAGCTATTTGAAAATTTTTTTTTTTTAAATGAATTTAAGACTGAAACTTCTTTTGGAGGAGCGGTTAACATGTTTTGTTTGGTAGTAAACTTAAATGTCTTCTCTCACTGCATCGATATTTATTTAGTTGATTTCCACCGCCCACCCCCCTCCCAAGTTCAAAATAAAAAATATCCTGGGATAGCCCTTAGCAGAGGTTTCAGTCTGGTTGACTAACTGTATAATAGTCGGTTGGACTTGAAGGAAATAACGAATTACAAAAAAATATAGGAGCCGATCCACTTCAAGGATACAGACTTGCCTGACCACCCCCTCTGGGGACAAGAGCACAAGAAGCTCTCCTACCTCCTGCATGAGAACCCTACATCAGTGCCAGCAAGGCTCTGACTCTTGCCCTGGCTTTGTGGATGGGTCTGTGTCCCCTCATGTAGCCCATAGTCATACTGGGGCTTGTGGGACTTGGAGCGGTGAGTACTATCAGGTATATGAAGAATTCTATGACAGGATTGTGCTTATCCAGGCTCGGTGTATCCCTTAGTGTTGCTTGACCTGAGGCAAAACCAGGTCTGAATAACCTTTATTTAATGTACTGATCTATAGCAAAGAGGGAATCCTGATAGGGATAATAATATTCAAACTCCCATCATTATCTGCTGCCTCCCAGTAAGAGGAGCCAATCTGTGACAGTGGTGGCTGTGCAGACTCTGCAGGCAGGTCTCCCCACAGCTCTGTCTGAACCTGGCTTTGGGTCAGGGCCTGCCTTCCTATTTGTTTGTGCAGCCTCTGCTACTGCAGTGAGTAGCAGGTAGCTTCATAAACCGAGTGAAAAGGTTTCAACAGATGCCTCAGACTTGTCCAGCAACCAGTGCAGAGTCAGAGCCGTGTGAAGAAGACTACGGACAGTGTGCCATGATGGTGCTTGAGACACAGGTACTAGAACTGACTTACTGGAGTAGGCTGGACAGGTAGGCTTCAGGTGCATCCTAAGAGTTGCCACAACAGAGAGGACTTCTGGATGCTGCTTGTGGGTTGCTTCCAGTGTACCTGGACAACACTGTGGGCAGAGGGTGATGGTGCGCTGCCTAATGCCTGTAGAAACGTAAAGGATCACGTCTTGTTCAACTACCGCACCATACCAAAAATGGAGTTGGACTCAACCTGTGCTAATGTGGGCCCTCAGGCAGTTTCGCACCTTGTTCTTGCAACTAACAATCTTCAATGAACTGCATGTTTTCTGTTGTGTCTCTCCAATCTTAATTTCAAGCCTACCAAAGCAGTAGTTACTAAATCAGTTTTAGCATCCATTGCCTCCAGTACTGTCATGGTGCATTTGTCTACAGTCTGCATTAATTTTCCCTATTCCTTCAAGTTTAACAGCTTGATTATTCCTCTTAAGGACCTTTTAATACTCAGTGGAAATGGGAATGTGTCATCTGGTGCTATTTCTGCCACAGAGGCTCTGCTGCCAATACCAATCAATCAAAAAAACTAGAAAGGATGGTGTAAATTTTAGTGTCTTCTGAATTACGGTCTTAGACTGCTGGAGCTTATTTTCTTTTTGCCTTATTTCTTTACTTCACTTTCCCAAGTAAGTCTTCATCAGTGTGTGAATGCAACTCAGCCACATACTATAAGGAGAGAACAAAGCTCCTGGAGCTAATCAAACAAATTCTCTTACATTCTGGGGGGAAAAAAAAGAAAAATGTGGCCTTTAGGTTTTTTTCCCCCCAAATATCTGGAAGACACTCCAGTAACGTTTGCAGGGCCACAGAAATGTTCTTGTTTAGAAACCTGAGGGCATAGTGCAAGTAAAACAAGGAATAACTTGCCAAATGGAGACCTTCTTTGTCCTTTGGAAAAAAACCATCCGTGTCTCCTGAACTCGGCGCTTTGTCACAGGGATTAGCTTCCTTCCACTGGGCTCCGCTGAGCTCTGCACGGGCTCCAGGCAGTGGCCCTGCGGAGAGGTGAGTTCTTCAGGTGTAATGCAGGTATAAGCACATTTGTGCAATCGTGCACCAGCTAACTTGCCCAACCCTGAATCCAATGTTTGGGCTGCTGCTAAGCCAGTGTGTCAGGGAGAGCACTGGTAGGATGTGTCATCACCCTTTCCATTTTGCAGTGGCTGTGATGTGTGTAGTCTCTGCTGCCACTGCCAGTAAGGAATACTGCAGCTTTTCAGCCTTGAAATTAGGAAAAAGCAGGTTTTTTGTTTGGGAGGGACAGGAGTTTTTTGCCAACCCAAACATAAAAATAACTCTGTTCCTCTGACATATGTACCTAAAAAGCAAGTCTTTTGAATAGGTATAGCTGTACATACGCTATTACCAACTGACAACGTCTGTTTTTGAGAGAAAACGAAGCTGTTTAATGTTCTTTTATCTGGACCCATTTAATTCATGCCTCCTAAACTCCAGCTGTCCTTTTAATACAGCTTTCCAGTCATCAGAAATGCTTTAACATATTCCTTTGGGGAATTTTTCTGATGCTGGTTTAGACTTAAACACAAAATATTCCCATATTGGAAAAAGGCTGTGTATGCTATAACTTGTTAGCAAGATTCGCCTCTTTATACTTGTCTTGAAGGTGTTTCTGTTTCCATATCAACAACGTACCACAGTACTGCGTGTTTTATAATGGTAAATCCTTGGAATTTTAATAGTCTACCCCAAGTGCTTCCTCTTTCTTTTGTCCTCTGATGTGTCTTGGTCAAGAGCTGCCACTTAGCATATTGTATTGATTATTTCTTCGTCTATGAAGCTGTACATTCAGCTCGGCACTTAAATCACTCTGAGGCTGGATTTTCTGTCCTTGGCACAAGGACAATGTGTTTAAAAATATATGTCAATTCTTCAAAAATCAGAAGTTTTAATGCCAGGGTTGAGTGAAGTGATAATGCTTTAAATTTCCCCCCTCTGGTTACCTCTTCTTAAATATGAAAATCTGAGCACTTCCTGAAATTAGTATGACTCTTTCAGTTCTGATCTTGTTAGCTGCTTCCTAATTCATTTAGTACTTGTATTTCTTACAGTTTTTATTTATGGTTGCAATTGGTATCTGCTCTAACAACTGTTCCCCCTCCCTCAGAATTCCTCTCTAGTGCTCTCATCCCTTTTGCAACAGAAATTCAAGTATGTCAAAATTATGCCACCTCTGCAGCACCAGCAAAGATAACTAGGCAGGGATTCAAGAGAGATCAAATAAATCAGATTGCTGCGTTTTCTTTGCTGAAGAAAATCAGACTATCATGCCCCGCCCCAGTCCTGAGTTTCACATCTTCTCTTTCTCATAAAACCAGAATTTTCCCTAGGAGAGTGGGTTTATTTCTCTAGGCAGGAAGCACCTGAAAGAAAGTGCTTAAAAATCTGGGAGTATCTCAGATCAGGCTCATGTACAAGGCTGGCCTTTAAAAAAAAAAAAAATTAAGATTGGGACTGTTTAGAGCCTTTGTAACCAACCATTGACTCTTGTTAACTAGAAATTGAGGAGCAGCTTTCAAATATGCATCAGGGCTATGAACCCAGATCAAACAGCAGGTATGGTACAGGAATATGGTGACCTTCCACTTCTTTCAAAGGTTCCTTCCTGTCTGAACCTTGCTAGTCTCAAATGCTCAAAAATCATGAGGTAAATAACGTAGGCACTCTGAGGCTACACAGTCCTGAATCTTTTATAATGCATATTGGATTGTTTGATTGTTTCTTGAGATGTTTTCTCAAGGGCCACTTGTAAGTTGTTCCCTCTGTTGGTGGAGGACTGAAACTTCCTTTTCTATTTCCAGCAATTTCAGGAACAGAAATCCTAGGAAGGATGCTGGGCTTGTGATAAAAACATTAAGGTCAGGAACAACCAGGAAAATAACATTTGTAGATGCTGGAGCTGACCATGCTCCTGTCCTGATGCCCTTCTTGGTGCATCCCATGGAGCTCCCCCTCTGCTGGTAGGACCCCAGGTCTGCTTGTGCACAGAAGCCCACGAGGTAGACAAGCTAGATAAAATTAAAATATGCTGGCATCAGTTGGGTTTAGAGCTGATGTAGTTTACGCTCTATCCAGTTAAATGCAGGCTACTGTCGTGGTTTCATCCCAGTCGGCAACTAAGCACCACACAGCTGCTTGCTCACCCTCCCCTGCCCGCTGGTGGGGTGGGAGAGAGAATCGGAAAGGCAAAAGTAAGAAAACTCATGGGTTGAGATAAGAACAGTTTAATACTTGGAATAAAATAATAATAACAAAAACAACAATAACAACAATAATAACAAATTGTAACGAAGAGGAAAACAACGAGAGAGAGAAAGAGAGAGGAACAAAACCCGGGAAAAACAAGTGATGCAACTGCTTACAGCCTGCTGGCCGATGCCCAGCCAGTCCCCGAGCAGCAATCACTGCCTCCTGGCCAACTCCCCCCAGTTTATGGGGGGGAGCATGACATCATATGGCATGGAATATCCCATTGGCCCATTGGGGTCAGCTGTCCTGGCTGTGCCCCCTCCCAGCTTCTTGTGCACCTGGCAGAGCATGGGAAGCTGAGAAGTCCTTGACTAGTGTAAACACTATGTAGCAACAGCTAAACCGTCAGTGTCTTATCAACATCCTTCTCACTCTAAATCCGAAACACAGCATCGTACCAGCTACTAGGAAGAAAATTAACTTTATCCCAGCTGAAACCAGGACAGCTACTCATGTCATTAACTAGAAAGCAACCTTCCTTTAAATTGGGTTAGTGATAGGGGCTTTCATATATCACTTCCACGCTTTGCTGCAGTATATAGAGACCCTGGTGGAAAAAACGGTTATTGGGTGGGTGCTAGAAACAAACAGCTCATTTTTTTGGTATAAATAGTTGAGGGCAGAGAGAAGCAAGCTGGTTTTTAAAATGCGTTTAGATTGAAAAGTGTGTTACAGTGAAGCCTAGCTAACACCCCAACCAATTATACTTCCAAATTTTGCCCTTTGGGGACAGGAAAAGGCTGTCAAATGCTGGACTGTCTGCAAATCATGGAAGTCTTCGAGTTCTTCGCATTGTTAGAAGGGTCACTTACTGAGAGCAAACAACTCTAATGAATGGTAGTTGATGCTCAAAATTTGCCAGGAGGTTTCAGAGCTGTGTAATGGCATTCGGGAGATGGATCCACAGCTTTCTATGTCACGTGTTTGTAGGCTAGGGGGAGCAAACTAAAATGACATTTTCAATATATCCTTTTTCTGTAAATGACAGATTAGGTGTGTGGTTCAGTTACCCACACATCTTCCCCACACAATCGGGGACTGTTGTACTGCTGAGGGAAAAGGCAGATAACCAGTGGTTGCTTTCTGTGCAGAGCTTTGGACATGGATTATCTTATAAAACAAGTGTGTGACTGCCACTGGAAGTTATTAAAAATAAACAATATCTTATTCTTCAGTGCATGGGGGCTCCCCTTTCCCCCCTTAGGGTAATGCAGGGAATCGGAAGGGTTCCCGGAGAAGGAACAGGGTTGTGTGGAAGGGCAGGTGATCCTACCTGTTCGTCACGTGTCGGGCAACTCGGAGCTGAGCAGAAGTGCTTGTAACTCATTTCCACAGGAGTGCACAGGAGAAGAATTGAAGTCCCTCACTTAGGGATAGCAAATGAGTGAACTCTTATATTCAAAATAAATACCACAAAATATTTTTTCCCCTATTTGTTGGCATTAGTTAAATAGAACTGAGTTCTCTACTGTGTCTACTGTTCTGGTGCCCACTCAGCTTGTTGCAGCCTGAGGTTTCTGTCTCATCCATCCTGTTCCGACTTAAATATCTCTTACTGTCTGCTGTTTTGTTGTCTGACTGTCTTCTGCTTTGCAGATCTCGGAGACATGTTTTCTACTAGAGGGTATAAGACAGCACTTTGTATTAACCCACTGCCATGACAGAAACTGGCTGTTAATTCCTACTTTTTGCACTATCTCTACTTGGATCATGACAGCGTACTATCCATCACTGCTTAGGGAAAGGGAAGGGCTCCAGTGAGCAGAACCTGCCTACTTGTTCCTGGTGGGACTCAGGTAAAATACAGATCCTCACACGCTCATGTGGAGGCTGCCTAAAGTGGTGTCAGCAAGTCCCACGGCTGAAAGCCTAGATATGGGTGGTGCTCCCTCCTTGTACACGTCTCAGACCGGCATGGCACCGGTGCTTAGTCAACAGCAGCGTCAAAAAGCAAGGAGCAGCGCTTCCTCTCCTCTTCACAGGGCTCTTAACAGTCAATGTACTGAAGGCTTTGTGTCCTAGGCAGTCTGGTGCCTGTAGGAAAACAAACATGCGAAGTCTCCTGCATCTAATATTGGGTCACATTGTCAAAACAGACTGTGGTGATTCTCTCTGAAGAAGGAAAGGACAAGTCTTCATCTCAAGTCCCGGTGCCCTTCATAGTTTTGACAGCAGAGTTTCTCAGGACAGCAGCTTCCTAAACAAGATGCTGCTAGTATCTAATGGTATTAGTATTTTTCCTTCCTTATTTCTAGTTTGCTAAAGGAGTGGAGTCGGTCCTTTTCGCAGCTGACATGTCAAAAGCATCCAGGAGGAGACCATCCAGGAGGAGACTACAGGAAGCTGGCAGTGACTTGGAGAAATGAAGCAAATCTGCGGGGAGTCTCTTGGCTGACTCAGTGGCTTTCTAACATCTTTCCCTCCCAGCTGGACTTGCCTCCTGGCAGCAAAGGCCCCGTCTAGGCTGAACACGTCAGAGGCAGAAGCAGCACACTGACCTCTTTAATTTCTGAGGATTAATGCGTTTTGCTGTTTAAGGTGAACACCTAAATGAACGTCGAGGAGCCTTGCTCATGTTTCTCTATTTCTTTCTCTCCTCCATCACCTCTCAGTTGCTCACTGGCAGGAGTCAGAAATAATGTAGTATTTTTAAAATACCTTTGAAAAAATTAATATAATTGATGTCAACTGTGTAGTATAAGATCACTTGTGAGCGGGAGCTATGGCAGATTTAACAAGTGGGAATCCTGCTGAGGGACTGTTGTTTTTTGGGTATATTTCAAAGGTTTAAATAGGATTAAGGTAGTTATTATTGTTAATGGGAAAATAATCTTTATCCATTCAGAACATTAGAGAGACACCTTTTTTTTTTATGCCACAGGAACACTCTATAAGCAAATATAAAGTTACTGTAGTCTGAATAGTCTAGGCTGAAGCTTGCCCAACCTAACTGAGGATGTTCTCTTAATAGCAACACACTCTGCTTATTCTGCTGCAAGCTTGTAAAGGCTGATGGCTGAGACATTCATAATTAAGTACTGGTTTGAAGGGCCTTGATTTATCGGTGTTCCAACATGGGGCACTTTAAAAGGACCTTTATTGAAAAGATAATGACTCTTCACAATGTTTCTCACCTGGAGCACTACGAATTTAAGGCTCCCAAACTGGCCATTCTTGAAAATCTTCTGGATATTGACAAGATGAATGAATAGCATGCATCTATTTAGGCAGTGCCTGTGACTGCTTGGTCCTATAGCAGTAAATAAAAAATAATAAAAAGCCAGGCTTTATGGTTACGTAAGCTGCCTTTTTCTGACAGGATAATGTTAACATCTGATTTGTATAGCAGGCAGTAGGCTTTTTTGTCCCATAAAAATAATGGGTTAAATTAAAAAAACCTCCCAAACCACCTTCTGTTACCCTGACAACTCTTTTTAAAATGCAGCAGGTAACATTATGTAAAATGTTTGTTTAACACTGACCGCTGCTTCCTCCTTTGTCCCTAACGTGTATGTAGCACTTTCTGCTATTTGAAGGGGGGAGAGGCGTTTTGGCGTGTTTGCATGCCTCAGTTCAAGGCGTATGAGATTCTTTGCTTCCCGGAGTGTGGAGCGGGGCAAGGTCATCTGCAGCAGGCTGAGGAAGGGAATCAATCAATGAACCAAGCAAAGGCAGTCCCTGGTAACTAGCTAAGAATAAAGAGAAGGGCTCGGGTATGCAATGTTCACCGTCAGCAAACAGAGCTTGAAATCCTCAGGCCAAATGGTGCATTTCTGATCTTGGGGTGAGGCTCAGAGGAAGCCTGAGTTATTGGATCTCGGGATGCTGTGGCCTGAGTGAAGGTCAGCTTCAAACAATGTTTGCTGACAAGTGCAATAGATGAGTTGCTGCGTGAGCTGTCTTTAATGGACTTGAATGAAATAAGAAACGTTGGACCCTGAATGTTGTTAAAGGGTTTTGTGTATGAAGCCATTAACTCTTGGTTTTGTAGTCCCGCTGGTTTTGCCTGGCTGGGAGATGGCAGAAAACCTCGGGGGGCTCTTTCTGACCCAGCCAGGAGGGAAGAAGAAACCTGAGTGCCTGACTGCAAGGTTTCCAGCCCAGTGGGCAGCCTGAAAAGACCTGGATGATTCAAATGCACTATTAAAACACTACAGCTGCTCTGGGAAGGAAGTAGCACATGTGGGGTTTCTTGGGTGCTTAATCCGTTTTTAGTTTCGTGTATTGTCCTTTTTTTAAACTGGCTGCTCTGGCTACGTAACGCTGCCTTGGCACATCTCCTTTCAGAAGTTGCCAGCCTACGCTGGACCAGGGCTTGATCCAGCTCAGTAGAAAGGCCAGATAAAATATTCCTGACCTGGTATAGAGCAAGCCCCACATTGCTCCTGCTGTTCTTGCCCTCTTGGGGCACTCCACTCTGCCTGTCCCCATGGCCTCCAGGCTCTGGTGGCTGTCCTTGCCCTTCCTTGCCCACACATCGACCCCTTTGGGGGTTTGGCAGCCCTTCTTTGCCCCACAGGGGAGGGCAGCTTGACCTGCCTCCTGCCTCCGAACCCGCTCCTCCTCCCCAGGGCTCTGTTCAGCTGTAGCATCTCGGTGCTGTTTGACAGTGCAAGGAAGGTGCGGAGGTCTCGGGTCAAGCTGAGGGCTGGTGCTCACAGCCAAGAGGCTGCGCAGCATCACGCTGGGAGAAATTCCAGGGATCTCCCCAGCTGTTACTCCTGTGATGTACCTGGGGGGTGTTCTGGGGATTTCACCTGTTTGGAAGGGAGGCAGTCGCAATACAAATGAGCTTGGCTGCAATGAAGAAAATAATGCAGTCGATAAGGGATCTTCTCAGCTCTGCAAACTGGGATTTAAGCTTGCTGTTCTGCTAGCAGCCTCCTGTGTGGCCTTGAGAGAGTTGCTTCAGCGCATGAGCCCCCCTTGCAGTAATGGTCCAGGGCTGGTTTTGTCACGGGGGTATTGTCAGGATAAATGCAGCTGAGGCAGGAAAGCATCGTGGTGACGCGAGCCACTTGACTGCCTGGAATCAAATGCAATAAACAGGATGCGTAACTCTCCCGTACAGTTTCACCTTGGTGAAGTAAATTTTCTTAGCTTTCCTCAAAACTGTATTGATAATTTAAAGCGGAAAACAAACCCAGCTCCGAAGTCCAGTGTATAGAGACAAGAAAGGTTATTTTTAGCGGCGTGGGAAGTGCTGTACTTACAAGGCTAATGCTACCCACGATACGTGCCTTACATTTTGCTGAACAGAAGCAGAGCCCTCTCGGGTTACGGTGCCGAAGGGGAATAGCAAGCTGGTGTGCTAATAATTCCCATGTTACTATTTTTAAAGTTCTGCCTGTATTGTTTGTAGTGTTGTTACCCAGTAGTGCCTCCCGATGCCAGGTTACTTGAGGCAAAGCTGGTGTTTCCACTTAAGTCTGTATTAATTTTCTGGCTTTTTGCTTGTTCCCCCCCCCCACCTTTTTTTTTTTTACTTTCATTACAGTCTTATGCTCTTGTTCATAAAAAAAAAAATATTGTAACCAGAAACTTGAATTTGACAAAGCTTTTGTTGTCTGGTTCAAATACTCAGAGTTGTACTTGCAGACTATGCCTGCCTTTGTAACCTTAGTTGTGGGCACACGAAATGGCTTCTGTGACTTTTTTTTTTTTTGGGCCTGATGGCTCAATGCTTTCCCAGTCAGCTTGTATGTGCAAACACCGCTGAACATGTACAGGCAAGCTGACAGGTTAAATAATTACAGTCACAAAGCTCCTTTTTGCACGCCTGCCCCAGTCCCCGGCAGCAGCTCACAGGGAGGCATGATCTGCTGCTGTGGGGCTCGGTGAAGCTTCTGCACTGCTGGTTCCCTTGCAAGGCTCCGTCAGTACATATCAACAACTGTGAGGACGCCTGTGGAAGGAGGGCTGCTGAAAGAGCAAACAGGACAGTTATTTGCAATAAAAGCTGAAACATTCATGAGAATTCCCCTGAAAGGAAGGGAATTTTCTGCAGGAGTGGGGAAGGTCAATCTACAGCTTGTCCTCTGCGGTAACTCCGTCTCTTACCCCTTCAATGCACAGGCAGGTGCCCTCATGTCCGATGCCGGTCAGCCTGTGGCACCGCGATAAAGCATCGCTTACCTGGAGGCGGCACGACTGCCTGTCTGCCGCTGTGTTCTCGGAGTGACAAGCAGCCTTCCCAGGTGCGTGGAGCAAATAGGGAAAGGGGAGAGCTGAAGGGGGCAGCTCATTTTCGGAGTCATGGGCGCAGGTCCGATTGACCTCCACAGGGGCAGAAGGTGTGAGAGGGAGAGGAGCGGAGGAGGAGGAGGGAGGTGGAAACGGGGAGGTCCTTATGTGTCAAGCCATCTCACCGTGGTCTCAGAAGCCTCTTGGTGTAGTCTCCCCTGTGGCTGTGCACAGACGTGTAATATAAAGGTTATACCAATGCACTATGCCAGGCTTCATTTTTATTCCAGTGGGGGGAGTGGAATGGGGGGGTGGGTTTAAATTATTAATGTGCAGCACAGCAACAACTGAACCTGCTGTTAGATGGTACCTCGTAAGACCTTTTTAAATATTTAGTACTTACTAACAGAATGAAGCAAACAAACAAGAGTAGCTAAAGGGTTGAGGATGCACTTAATTTTTAAACAGTTAGAAACAAATTAGGCAACACTTCAGAAGACAAGCGCACAAAGGCTGTTTGCCTCATACAGAGCGATCTGCTCGGTGATAGGAGACCATCTGCCTGATCTGGATTTCGGTGTGGGGCTGACAGGTCAGTTCAATGGACAGTGCTCTTAGAGCAACGATCCTGTAGACTCAGCCGCTCGGCAGCTCCTGGATTTATCTTTTTGGTCACCAGGCACTTTCCTTTCTAGAGATGCATCTGCTGTGGGCAAATCTCGCTGTGGTATGTCCTTGTAGACCTGAGCTGGAGCTCTCGCTCTGCCAGCTTCCCTCTATCTTCCCTTCTGCGTGGGTGGATGTTGCCAAAGCAAATGGATAGCAATCACACTTCCCCCAGGCAAAGAAAATAGAAAACATTCCCCAGCAGCTTTCTTGATTCCTTATTCCAAAGTCCTGTTTATCTTATCAATATTCATGGTGCTCTATATATTTTCAGGGTATCTCACAGGCCAGTGGGAGACTAAGTAGGTTCAGGAAAGCACTGTTCTCGTTAGGGATTGCAAAGCAGCTGAACGACTTGCCTGAGATCACACAGAAAATACGGAGCGGGGGCTTTGTCTCCGAGTTTGCTGGATTTATTGTTCTCCCTGGCTGCCGTCGGCGGAGCTCGGCATGAAGTCCCTCCTGCTGTCGCTGGTGGCATCCAGAAAGAGCAAGGGGCAGATGTCCGCGCTCCTTTACAGCAGCTGGGTGGGAGGAGTGGGTATGACTTACTGACCTCAATCCTCCAGGAAAGGCTGATGACTTTTCTAGCAGGTAAAACAGTAATCTTGGGTCCCTGCTGAGAAGAATAAAAAAACCCAATACCCAGCTCAGGCCTGGACGCAGGAGCAGCTCTGCTTAGAGCATCTCCTGTCTATCCACTGAAGCCAAGGGGCAAGAATAGCTCTCCCAGAGCCCCAAAAGGCTGGTGGCTCTGTGGGTGGACAGAGGACATGTCTGCACGTGGGGCTGGACTGCCAAACGTGGCTGCCCAGGACAGCTGCCGGCCGTGGGGATGAGGGGTGAGGTTAGCGCAGAAGGCGAGGGAGGGAAGGTGCCCGAGGGAAATGCTGCACTTGAGCCTGGTCTCTCCCTGTGCCAGGAGGGAAGATAACATGTGACACTGAATTGTGCTGGAATAAAAAGGGTATGGACGAGAGCTTGTGTCAAGCCAGAAGAACTGTGTCTGAGAAGAAAGATGAAAATAGGAACTGATTGCGTGTGAGAGACATGCAGGGGAGTGGCATGTGTGCGAGGTAGAGGAGGGGAAATAAAGGGAGAGGGAGCTTGAGAGGCAGGGAACAGCTTGAGGTCAAATGAGAAAAAGTGGAACAGAGTACAGGCAAGTGATATTAGATATAATAAAAATCCAAATAGAAAACTCAGCAAGGGCATAAAACGAGGTGTGGCTGGGGGAAAAGAAGATTAAAATAATGGAAATAAAGTAAAAGTGACT
Organism: Fulmarus glacialis; assembly: GCF_000690835.1. NCBI lineage: Eukaryota > Metazoa > Chordata > Aves > Procellariiformes > Procellariidae > Fulmarus > Fulmarus glacialis. The sequence goes on from NW_009190713.1 coordinate 54,729, forward strand.
AGGGCTGCAGAAATAGTGGAAGATAATACAGTAACAAACAGAGCAAGCACGCACTCATTTACTAGGATGGATCAATGCTGTATTTATTTGGGTAACACAAATACACTTCAGGGTTACTTAAAAGGATTATATGGCTCTGGCCAGAGCATAGTGCGTGCTGGCTGTAATAGGTGACAGTAAATAATTATAGGTGGGAAGGCTAGAGTTACTAATTATTAAAATTTCCTGACCCTGTTCATTATAAGATCCTCATTTCAGTTACTTATAACTCTAAGAAGCTATGACTGGGCTGTCATTTTCCACACCAGCTGTCTGCCTCAGGCTGAACATCTTTGAAAAACAGAGGTGCAAGATAACTGGGATGAGACTGGGAGCATGCAGGAGATGGAAGTAGGGACAGACAATAGAAGAGGAGTATCAAAGCATCACTCGTGTGCCTAAGGACAAAATCAAGAAGAAAAAAGCCCAGCTGGAGCAAAGACTTGAGACAGACTTTAAGGGTAACAAGGAGGAATCCTGCAGGTATGCTAGCTGCTCAAAGAAATTCAGGGTAAATATGGATCTGCTTATAGATGGGGGAGGCAGCCTGGTGATGGCTGACACAGAAAAGGCTGAGGTGCTCAAGTACTTGAAAAATAGTCGCAGAGATGAAGGACCCAAATCCCCGCCAGTAGTGCCGGGCAGTATATCAAGGGGCAATGCCCACGGACTGCACCATGGGGTGTTTGGGTTGGACCTGAGGAAAAAGGAGAGTGGTGCTGCATAGGAGAAGGTACCCAGAGGGGATTTGGAGGTTTTCAGGACTGAGCTAGACAAAGCTGCACCTGATCTGATGTGGCTTTGCTGATAGCCCTGCTGGGAGCGGGGGATGGACTGCCTCCCAACCAGCACCTCCTTGGTGCTGTGATGCTGCGGTGGAAAACGTTGCTGTGCGTATGCTGGAAAAAGGTCTGGTGACTTTTTATTTGAGAAGCTTTAGTGTCTCTGTATTTTAGCTTTGAGAGGCAAAAGAAATCAGGTTTTAGGTCATGGGTAGACGACCCAAAGTACTGTCCTCCAAAGCAGCCTTTACTTCTAAGCCCATAATGACAACCCAAGTTTTTCTCTTTTACTCTTCCTCTGCTGTCAGGAGGCATGTGGGAAAGCCTCGGGCAAAATGTCCCATCTTCCCTGGTGCTGCAGATGATAAAAGAAGCAAACCAGGTTTGGCTCTCAGTTGTGCTTCTCTTTTGAGTGGCAGCAGTCAGCTGTCCGTCTAAACTCTGGCAGGGTTTGCACATATTTTTCCCCATTTGACATCTGAATGTTTCTGACATGCTCAGAGACCTGATAGGGATGACAGCCTTGAAAAACACAGGAGGAAGTGACTAATTCTTTCTCCAGAGCAGGGACTAAGTTGTGCCTCATGCAGAAAAATAAAGGGAAAACCAAAATATTGAATAACTGCTAAGTGAAACCCAACTATTCTAAGCGGTAAATAAGGCAAGAGTCCTGTGGGAAAAAAGATGTGGTCACATCATAAAGACTGTATAGTAAATGAAAACAACAGACAGAAGTGATTTTTTTTTTTTTCCCCCTCAAGATTCGATCACCCGTGTGGTGCTCGGTGTCAGGCAGTCAGGTTCAAGCAGGAAAGATCTCTGCAGCAGTCTTTCACACCAGGCTCTAGTTTGCCCCGAAACCAGGAGAACAGCATCTTGCTAAAGCTGCCCTGGCGTATTTGTAGACCCCCTTTTAATTTAGCAGGCACTTGGGATGTGAGGAATGGGTGTAGGCAAACAGGCAGCGTATCTGTGTATCTCTCGTCTGCGAGGCAGAAATGTTACTGCTGTAGTTACAGGAATTCAGAGATGTGGTTTCGAATGTGATGTGTGAGGGAGGCAGAGCCCCGCTGAACAAGCTGAAGACCTGAAGCTTAGCACGGAGTAGGGGATGTTCATTTGCTGCCTCCCAGAATATCACTCTTGGCCATCCCACACGAGGGAAAATCCTTAGGTGGGTTTAAAGTCAGGAACCAGGGCAGGAGAAAATGTGCGGTTCTTGAAGCGGAGGAAAATCACCAGAGGAGCTCCTGGGGGTCTGTGCAGTTCCGCAGATTTATACATGACCTGGAAAAGGGGGTCAGCTGTGAGCTGCCAAAATTTGCTGATGGCATTAAATTGTTCAAATTAGTAAGGAGCAGGACCAGCTGTAAAGATGTGTAGAAGAACCTCATAAGACTGAGTGGGAGAGCAAAAAAATTACACGTGAAATTCAGTACAGATGAATGTTAAGGGATGCACGTAAGAACAAAAATAATAGCCCAGGTAAGAGCTGAGGGAGCTGGACAACATAAGTGGTCAGTACTCTGTGATGGTTAAAAAACCCAACATATCAAATGTTAGGAGTTATTAACATGATGGGGAAGAAAACAACATTGTGCCACTATACTTTTTTTGTACCTACTCCTTGAATTTTCTGTGCAGTTCTGATCCTCTCATCTCAAACAGGTTGTGGTAGACCTGGAAAAGGTTCAAAAAAGGGCAACAAGGATGATCCAAGGTGTGGTAAGCCTTTTGTACAGGAAGGAAGATGCTAGACTAGAGAAGAGGTGTCTAAGGGTGGATAGGCTAGAAGTTTAGAAAATCATGGGGAGGGTAGACAGGGACAGAACTCAGCTAATATGAGAACTGAGGGACTTCAAATGAAGATAATCAACCCAGATTCAGAACAAACGAAAACATGGGGTCATGTGGCTGACCTGAAGAGCCAAGTCTTTACCACAGGATGTTGTGGGTGCCAAAAGTTCAAGGGAGACTGAGTGATGCGTAGGAAGAGGGAGTCATTGCTTACTACAAGAAGATAAACCCTCATAACCCTCACACATATCTGATTCAGGACAAGTCTGAGCTGGAGCTAGGGAAAAGATGGGACAGTCTTAGGGAGAAGAATCATACAAGCTTGTCTTATTCCTATTTTTCCCTAGACATTTGCTTATGGTGACTGCTTGGAGAGGGGTTCCTGGGCCAGGTGGCTGTTGGTCTGATGCAGTTGGTCTGACCTTATCTCCTAGAAAAAGCAGTTCAAGGGGCAGACCCTAGGACTATCACCACTTGCCATCTCCGTGGAGTGTACAAATTTCTCATGCAAACTGACAAACTGGTTAAAGAATTATACTAAGTATTTTTATAATTATATTTTAAATTGCGATTTTGAAATGTCTTAACTAGCTCTAAATGATCCTGGCTCTTATAAAAGCACATCTGCATTGAACACTCATGTCATGACAAATCAAGCTGCATAGCCCTCATTCCAGTGTTATGTAGGCAGCAAATACGGTACTTTTACAGCAAATATTAGTTTTGGTAAAGCAGCACTTTCTGCTCTGACCTTCACTAGACTGGTTTCCAAGGCTTTTTCTTGGGGGCTGGATGACAAGTGCAGGCAACCTTTTTCTCATTCCCTCGTTTGGGACCGAGAATGGGGTGAGCTAATAAAGGAGGGCTTTCTTCCCCCAGTATGTCCTTCAATTTTCCTTTGATATGGAGAAGAACTTGTTCCTCTGTCAGAAGAGGTCAATTTTGCACTGTGCAAAGGAACAACATGAGCCCTCCAATAACTGCTGTGGCAGAGAGCTCAACAGTCTCTACTCTAGTTTGTCTCACCCCAAAGACTGTCAGGATTCCTGTTAATTGCAGTAAGGTCACTACAGGTGAGAACTGACCTTGGGGTGAGGTTATAGCTCAGGATGAACTTAGAAAAGAGTGAGAATCTTCAGTAGGTGTTTGTGATGGATATACAGCTCATGCGGGACAGCTAGAAATGGTCAGATGCAGTAAGGTTTTATTGGAAGAATAGAGTTGAATAGCTGTATTGGAAGGATTACTTGGAGGTCATTTAATCTAACCACTTGCCAAAAGCGGAGTTAACCTCAACATCAGATCAGGTTGGTCACGGCCTATTTGTGATTCAGCGACTGCTTTGTGCAGTTTCTCTTTCGGTGCTCAGCCGTGGGCTAGTCCCAGTGCAATGATCACTGTATGGATCACTGTGTCTTGGTCAAGGTTGTGAAGAAGTAATGAATCTTGCAAGGTCAGATCTTTTTTCTTGTGTCCACTCACATTACCTGCTTTTCACTGGGGCTGTGATATTGGCAGTTCATCCAAGACATTGGGGTAAAAGGACAATTAAGCTGCCTGCCTGAGCTGGGAGAGTCAATGGCAAATACGTGCTACAAGCAGAGTATTTCTGACACTTGAGCCTGTCCTGCCGGAGAAGCGATTGGGTAAGACTGAACCCCAAGTGCACTGTACGGGGCCGAGGAAAATTAGCAGCTTTTTCTGTCCATGAGAGCTAGTCCTTGCCCAGCCTTTGGGTGGAATGAGGACCCTGACTGGATCCAGGCTGTTTGTCTTGAGTGTGTTCTCTGGTTGCCTTGAGAGTATCTTCCCCAATAGACATAACCTCTGGGCCTTGCTGTCTCCCAAAGAAGCTGATCAGTGTATGGGCTGTAGGTGAAACTTTTTACTGAGTTGGAAAAGCCAGCTTTTGCCCCCTATGGGTCATTTATTGTCAGCCTCCATTGGTGGCCAGTGCTTCCAAGGGTAGGTTTGTCTCGGGAACGAGGGACAGTGTGTGTGTGGGGATTGAGCGGGTGTTCAAAGACAGTAGACACACCATTGTATCTTAAATACTTCTTTTGGCTGCTTTCTGCATGGCTTGAACAGGGTGAAGAAGCACAAATTAAATCCCTGTTCATGACGTGTCCCTTCTGAGGGACAAGGGACCTGGCAAGGTCACAGCTGTGGGTGACCTGTGGCTGGGGGCTGTGGCAGGACGGTGTCCCAGGGAGCCGGGCACGGGGGGCAGCCCGCTGTTCCCCAGCTTTGCTCCCTGCTGTGGCTCAAACAAGAGCTCGTGGGCTGGCGTTAATGTCTGCAAGCTTTCTGCCACCTGCTCGCAGAATGAAAAATTAATATGCTTATGCACTGACTAAATTATGCTGTACTCTAATTCCTGAAGAAAATGTTGATAAGAGTGCTTTTGAGAAAGGCTTTTTAATATCCTTTCCAAGTGACTAAAGGAATTCCAATTAGACCTTACATGTCATTTTCATTTCCCTTGTCATTGCTGTCTAATTCTGAAAAATGCTTCCATCCCTACTGCTTTCATGTATCATCTGCTCTTCTTATTTGTCCACCCAGCCATAATCCTGGTGGGTGACATGACAGCTATTTCCAAGGCAAGAGCATTACAAATTCTAATAATATCTTTCACTGAGGTAGCACTTTTATCCCTGGTGGAGCTGTGCAAAATGAAGTTTTATATACATACTTTCACCACTTCATATGGTTTTCTAATCTCACATTGTGCAGCTTCTGGTTACCACATTTCATGTAACTTGGAGAAAGAAACCCACAACCCTCTTTTTTTCCTTTGTGCTTTTGATTAAAAAAAAAAATCTCTTTGGCTTCCAAGTAGGATTTATTTAGTTTTTGGATTGGAAACAAGGCTATTCAGCATTTAAAAATAATAAGAAAGTGTCCCTATGTGCTAAAATAGGCTTATTTTGGTTTGTGTAATGGAGAGTAAAACCCAGTCCAACCCCTCTGAGTTTTAGCCAGTCGGCTTTACCTTTCATTACTGCTATCCCATGCATCTTTACTCTGAAAAGGTCAAAAATGTATTTTTGTACTGAAGCTTTTATATTAAATAATTGTTTAATCTGCCATTGAAATACAACCATTTTTTGAAAGGGATGTGGCCAGTGCTGAACGCTGTGCTGCAACATTGTGCAGTAGTTTATGGGATGCGGAGGGAGTACAATGCCAAGCGTAACGACAGCGAGAATTTGTGTGGGCTGAATGTTAATGACTCAAACTGCAGTTTTCCCAAGGCACTAGGGTTAACTTCTCTCAGCATGGAGGACAACGAACAAGAGATCTTCCTGGCCAAGTGTCATGGCTTTAGTTCAGCACAGATGAGGAGGGAAGGTTGCTGATGAACAACTGGCACTAGGTTTTTTTGCAGTACCTGCGACTTCTTTGTCCTTGCTAATGAAAAATATGTCTGTGAAATGAAGGACTGATGAAAAAATATTCAATGACTTCTTTGGATGTTGGGTTAGGGCAAAAATGATATTTCCTAGACTTCTCTAATAGTTCTGCTTAGTGCCTGAATATGTGTTGTTTAAATTGTATGACTACTGCTGCAGCCTTCTATCGAGGCTAGAGCTCATTTGTTGAAACTCTGCTCTGCTACATTTGTTCTCGTACAATACAGGGCCCACCGTTGGCTGGATTCTTATTTAATTGATGTTGATCAGGAATAATGTCATAGAAGGCAAAAGACTGACACTGCAAAATAGTCCCCAAAAGCACTTAGTCTCCTTGTGCATTACTTTATTAATTATAATATGCTTGAGAACTAAGAATATAATTTGAATGAGTAAAATGTGCAGACAGTCATTGCTTCATAGCCCCATCAACTTTCCAGGGGTGCTGTGCAATTTATATTTTGTCCCTGGAGAACCTGTGAGCTCAGTCATGTCCAAATCAGAAGTACTTACGTATTTAGACCATATTTGAGTTCATTTCTCCATATTTGAGTTCATTTTTATTAATCCATATTTAAGTATGGATTGCCCTGTACTCTGTGGTAATACATCATTTGAAGGAAAACTTTTACTTCTAGTTGTCCCATATTTTGCAATGTGTGGCTCTGAATATCCCATAAAGGGGCTATTTCACAAGCAATAAGTACATGCTTCTTTGTAAAGACACCCACAAAAGATCAGTGAATGATGTCTTAAACCACTGAAATGTAAAGTGAATGCTCCATGAAATTCTGGGAGAAATCCCAGCAGGACCTGTCTATTGCTCTTGCTGGCCTTGGAGCTAGACTCCAAAAAAAAAAAACCAACCATGTGCAATGGATTAATGGAAAAGGAATTACACAATATATGAGAGTATGGCACAATGTACTGTGGCACTAGACAATGTCCTTGGTAATGCAGAAGAGCATTTTGGGGGGGGCGGGGAACAACACATTTTCAAATTTATATTGTGTTTGGAAGGGACATGCAGAAACTGTAGCTGTGTGAAAAAGCAAAGCAAATTAGATTACACTTGTTCTTCAGCAAGATTGCCTTCTTTTGATGCTTTTGTGTAGATGCTGAATGCCTCCAAAAGCACAGAAATTATCCTACAAAGCCCTCAATCAGTATAGTGAAAGTTAAGGCTTTGACGGACACTTAATTATGAGGTTAGAAATATTTCTGATATTCTGTTTGAGATCTCTTATTTCATGCTTAAAACAACATACAATGCAAAAGTGACTACAAACCTCTTGGCAAAGAATTTGTGGCTAATAACAAAATGCATAGCATATAACATCCTTGGTCTCAGGGATATAAGACCTGCTGGAAAGGGATAACCAAAACTCTGATGTCAAACCCCAGAGCATTCTCAACTGGCCTAGAGTTTGGGGACTTTTTTCCCCGCTTTGCTACCCTACTTAGAAAAGCTGCCAGGAGACGTGTACTGGGGACAGCTCAAAAGAAAGCACCAAGCCCAGACCCTCTGGCTGCTTTTTCACTCCTGTTTCCTTTTTTGACTGCTATTATAGGACAATTTTTTTTAGCAGCCGTGTCTAGAATCAAGTTGATCAAGTTGAATATCTCTGCTCTGAAAAAAGAATCTTTAATTCTTTCTTATTCTTCCTTACTTTGCTCAGAGGAAGTACCATCTATTGTATACTATATCTAGTTGTGCCAAAGCATTCTCTGTGTTTCCAGTTTGGGATCCTTTCTCTGCTGTTCCAGGGCAAATCTCACATTCCTGAGGAGCTCAGTTCAGTTGCCTAAACAACAGACACCTAGTGCTGTTGGAGTGCCTTAGGGTTTCTGACAGGTCTTGCAACATTGGCAGATGTGGCGCGGAGCCCAGCAGTGGCCGGTGCCCTACCGAGGGACAGCTGGAGCGAGGTGGGGTAAACGTGGGTACCTCAGGGGGCCTGAGGCTCCTATGCTTAGACAGCAGAACTGGACCCAGCCTATCCTGGTGTATCCAACTGTGCAGGTGTAAAAGCAAGGGCCACACGGATGGATAAGGCTTAGAGTTTTATCAGGATCCTTGCCTTGCAATTTCCGTAGGCAAGAGGTCTTGCTGTCCTTCTCTGCCTGGGTAATGAACAGAGGAGAGCAAACAGGGCCGTTTGTGGGGCAGTTTTGCTAGGGAAGGGAGGAGGAAGAAGAAAAGGGGTTTGGGTCCTGGGAAGCAAGCTTGTTAAATTTCTGCCCTGTGTGATCGGTGGGTGTCCTTTGGCCAGTGTGGGGAGGCCACGGCCCTGGGAGAGCAGTTTCCTTCTCCAAAGTCTGGGCTGGAGCAGCTGGGAGTGACAGGGAGTTTCCTAGCTGACGTCTAACCCCGTTGAGAAGACCAGCCCTCTGGCTGGCATCACAACGTGCTCCTGTACCAAGGGTGCTCCCTGCAACCCAGGAGGCCTCCAAGGCTAGGAAGAGGCGGGTGATGGAAGGGAAAACTCTAATATCAGGCAAGATGACAACTGGATCTGTGATGTCTGAGTGAACTGCATCGTAACCTGCCTGCTGTGCACAAAGGTAGGGGACCTCATGAGAGGCTGGAATTGCTCATTCGGGCGTGCTGGGAGAAGCTAGTGGTTGTGGTCCCTGTTGGTACTGATAAAGGGATGTTCTGGGTGTTGTCTTCAGGTTGGGAGGCAGAAGACAGGTATCCCAGACCTCTGCAGCAGCACTGTCTGAAATACTGCCAGGGCCATAAATAGGGCTTAGGAGGCAGGGGAAGAGCCAGTGTCCCAATGCACAGAGGAGGTGATGGGGCAGAAAGGTAGGATTAAAGCATTTTGGAAAATGAGGAAGCTTCTGGGACAAAAGGGATCTGCAGGCTGTAAGGCTGTGCCATGGTTAAAATGAGGCCAGGCTGTGCACCTCTGAAAAGGTTGGGAGGGAAATAAAGAGCCCAATGGTAATAAACAAGGAAAATGAGACTGCCTGCGGTCCCCCTTGGCCAGCAATGCTGAGCAACGGAGCTAGGGCAAAACATACCTGTGCTTTTACAGCAGCGCTTAATGTTTAAAGAATAGGATAGGGGGATGAGAATTCCTGGGCTCAAATGGCAGCCCCGATGGAGCAGTCATCCAAGGGACACGGTGGGAGGAGGATAATCCATGGGATACGGTGTTGCCAGGCTACCAACCTTGCAGGATGAGAAAAAACCAGGACATATTGGCGGGGGAGTGACGCTGTATTTGAAGGATAATATGAAGTGTAATGGCACAAAAATGTTCCAAAAAAGCAGTGGAACCCCTAATAACAAGATTTTCTGGTAGGACCATACTGACTATCCCCTGCTCAGGACAGGGACTGATCATCATGGCATGACCAGGAAATGTTAAGCAAGGTGAGAGGAGCTGCAGTTGTAAGACAGACAGTAAAGTGGGTAGTTGTAACCTCCCTTTATAGACTGGATCAATGCCTTGTCAGGGTGAGGTAAAGACAGTAAAAAATTTTGACATGCTGTGTGACTGCTTCCTAGAACAACCTGCAAGAAAAGATGCTGATCTGTGTTTGTCCCCAAGTGGTGCATGAGACCTACTTCAAGAGGTAGCCGTGAGAGACCTGCTCTGTAACAGCTGTCTCAACATGATTAGATTTCAGCAAAAGCAAGTTGAATGAATTCAGAACATGAATATTCAATTTCAAGAAAGGAAACTCTGTGAAAATGAGACAATTTGTCAAAAAAGAAAATAAACCAACCTTGAAAAGGGTAGTCTAGGAAGTGAGAAAACTGGAGGCTTTTCAAAATTACTGTATTAGAAGTTTAGGTAAATTTTGCGTTGCAATTAAAAAGAAAACGTAATTCCAGTAAAATCCCTTCAAGGCTTAATAGAGAAGTCGAGGCTATCACAAGGAAAGCATCAATGTGAAAAAATGGGAAAGTTGCCCAAATGAAGAAAGCCCATAAATTATGACAGGTAAATAGGCAATTAGGAGGATTAAAAAAAATTAAAAAAAACTTGAAGAGAGCCTTGCAAAGGATGCTTGAGCTGCTTGTGAAGAGTTCTTCAAATGCATCAGAATTGGGAAGCCAGACATGGAATCAGTGGCACCATTTGCTGGCCAAAGGTGAAAGATGCTCTCAGTGCAACTGTGCGCTCAGTGCATCATACCTGAGAAGCTCAGTGTATTTGTGTTGGTCTTTGCTGTCGGGGAGATTCCTACACCCAACATCATGAAATGACACAGTCCATGGTCCTCTGGAAGAGAAGAAGAGGTGACAGGACAGGCTGGGTCCTGGACAATTGGAAAATGACAAGCGTGATACGGATAATTAAAAGAGGGGGAAGCAGGAGAATTATTTTTAACCAATCACTTCAGTTCTCTGAAAAATTCTGAAGCAAATAGTTATGTAGTATTTAGTAGGCATCCTTGAGATAACTAAGTAGTATCCATTATGAATTTGTCAAGAACAAAGTGTTTTAAGCCAGTCTAAATTATTTTTACAAAATGGTAACACGTCTTACAGGTAGGAAAGAATCAGCAGGAGCTGGCATTTGACATTATTTCACATGTCCTTATAAGTAAGCTACGGAAAAATGATCAAAATGAAATTGTTGTAGCGTAGGATCAAAACTTATTGAGTACCCATTTTCTTAGGTGGTGTCAAAGGTTTGTGGTCAAAGGGAAAGGACAGATCAAACGGGGATTTGGGTAGTATGTATTGGGTTTTCTTCCTTTTAGGATCCAAAAGCATTCTGATAACTTGAAGAAATTGCTGAGAAATAAAAGGAGACATTTCAATAGGAACAAGTGCAAGGTACTACCCAGGGGTAGTTAATCAGTGGAAGCAGTCAATATTTGCCCTGAGGCAGGCAGTCAACACGTGCAGTAGTCGATGCAGGGATGAGAAGGGAGGCGAGTGCCAAGGTAGCAGCCTGCCAGAAGAGGGTCTGGGGCTTACAGAGAAGCACAGGCTGAACAGGATCAGCAGCTCCATGTGAAGAAGGCCAACCTTGCAGCTGATGGGGGGGAGGAAGGTGAAACACCAGGAATCAACCAGATACCCGCTGCTTTTTCTGAATAGGCCAGGCTAAGGCTAGAGCTTCGCACCTCATTTTGGGTGGTAAGCTTAAAGAAAAATGAGGACTGCCTGGGAGGATGAACTGAAGAAACTGCGAGAATGATTAGAGGGCTAGAAAACATCACCTACTGGGATGAAAGAATGAGGTCTGTTAATCTGAAGCAGGAGGATGGAGGGGAACAAGGGAGCAGTCTTTGAATATGTGAAAGGTTCTTGCAAGGGAGGTGAATACAATATTTCCATAGTTATGGTAGCTAGGGCAAGAGGTAGTGGTTTTGACTCTACTGGAAGTGCAGCAGAGATTATTCAAATGAGACATTAGGAAAATCTTTCTAAAAACAAGTATAGCAAAGGATGGGAATAGATTCCAGAGTGGCAATGTTGGTGATGCATCATCACTGGAAGTGTTTAGGACAGGTTAGTCAAATCTGTCCTGGAAAAGATAGAGGTACAAGGTGATTCTGCTGTGGGACAAAATTATTCTGAGACTCCGTTTTCTTCCTATCCTATGTTGTTCTGATTTAGTATTTTTAAATTCAAAACCTTTTCTGAACTGCTTTCCCTTCTTCTGTGCTCTATTTTGTGTTCTCTTTGACGTGATATTTTCTTTGAATAGTGCTGCTGATATAGTTTTCTGCTCATCTGTTTTACCCAACTCAAAATCTTAGAAATTGTTTGCATTACACTTTTATTCCTAGTCTGCAAAAACAATCTGATACTTGACGCAATAATCAGTGAGGAGCACAATTGCTTTGATGAAAGCTCAGCAAATAGTTAAGGAATTAGGAATACTTTTCAGTGTTTGTTTTCTGAGTACCCCTTGGCTTTTTTAGGATTCTACCCTTCATGTACTTTATTCTTCATCTCTTCTACCTACTTCTGTTGTATTCTGTCTCCAAAGCCGGTAAGTTTATTAGCAAGTTTCCTGTACTTGCACAATCCTGTTACCTCTCTGTAAGCATACTGCTTCCCTCAGTGTTGCCTGGGCTAAGTAATGGAGGAACCCCATGTAATTACTTAGCCAAGTTGGAGATGTCCTTATGTCATTGGTAACTGGGACTAGCTGAGGTGTTTGCCATATTTGTGTCTGAGCAGAAGGAAAGTTAGATGGATAAAAGACTGCTGTCTGGTCTCCCGTATGCATTGTTTTACTCCCAAGGTAATATTTTTCCTTTGTTAACCAGCATGTGCCCATCCACTCTTCCTGTCCCTCTTATTAGGAGCAGACAGAGCAGTGAGTCAACATGTTTCTGTCTTCTGTGGGTAAGTATTGACCCTTCCACAAGGCTTGCTGTCATGAGATAGTGTGGTGAAGCATCTGTAGCTCTTTTCATCACCATAACCTGGAAGTTTTGCCTGGAAAAATTGCTTCCAAATCTGTTCAGCCATTTGGTTCTGCTTACGAAAAAAGTTTTCAGCTGTGAGACACGGGGAACTTGTGTTAGAGCCACCTGTTTGAAGTAGACTATCAAAAAGCCATAAGAGAGTGTCTCACCACTCAGATGGGGTGTTTTCAATTAAAGGATGAAATATATGTGGGACTGATGCCCATGAACAGAAAGCACAGGCAGTCGGTACCCTGTAACAGCCTGCAACGGGCAGCAAAACCGCATCCGCACCTCAGCCACTGCAGCTATGTGCCTGGATGGCTTGTGCAGGTGTTGCAGAGCGCGGGTGAGAGGATCTGAGATGCTGGCATCTCTGGTCACCTTGGCAGCCATGGGGATGGCTGACTGCAGCTGAGCCTCTGTGCTGATGAAGACTATAGAAGACAAAGTAAGTTTGCTGAAGGGCAGATAAAGAGATTATAGTCCTAAAATGTTTGCTTTGCCCTTCTGTTGGGGTTTCTTGCCTCTGGAAGCGAGCAGGATATCCCTATGAGATTTGGCATAGCTTGTTTGCGAGAGCGAGTGGGGGTTAAGTCACCTCGTGCTCTCTGCAGTCTCCAGCGCAAGGGCAGCAGCTCCAGGGGAGGGCAAGCAGACAGCTGGGCATAGTATAGCCATAAGCAATTTTTGAACTGCTGAAGGCCATGAAGAATCTTGCCTCTGTCCTGAGTGTTAAATTCACCAGAAAGTTGCCTGATCACCAGTAAATCCCTCTGGGGCCATTGCAGGCAGCCTTCACCCTTTGGTTTGGAGCGGCTGGTCAGACTTGCCACCATTGCCCTGGTAAGGCAGCTTTTTATAAAGGTGCACATGGGCTGGAAATGGGCCTTATTCTCTGCTCAGTCCATGTGTTGCACAGCTACGCAGAAGGCAGGCCAACAAAAGATTCATCAGAGTGGCTTTGAATGGAGAAAGGGCTCTAATGTAGATGTATGGTTGCATCTGTTTAGTCTTCACGCTGCAGTGGTAATGTTCATCAGGGAGTATGAACCAGCTCAGCAGATGCTGTTGTCTTGGAGAAAACGTTAACACTGATGCCTTCCTTATTGCTAGTTTTGATCAATGATTTCAGTAATAAAGGAGGAATCAGTGCTTACCTATTAAGATTCTGCTGCAGAGAGAATTATGAAAGATAGATAATAGAACTTGATGGGTAGTGACCTTTAGTTTCCTCAATAAATGCAAATCAGTTATATTCCTTATCCAAAGGCAGAGTAACAGATAACTACCAAAGGAAAGGACTCGTATCGTTGCATCCCAGAGCGTGCAGAAAACAGGTTGTAAAGAGAACATGCACACCCAGGTTGCTGCTGGTGGGAAGGGGAACCGTGGTGTGGGGCCAGGATGGGGTGAGCATGTTGATTGCACCAGCAAGAAGGGAGCACAGAGGCCAAATTAGTATGATCTCTTGTGGAGAGAGGGGGATTTTTGAGCACCTCTTTTCTGCGAGTCGACCGTTTCTGGCTTGGGCACAGAGGGAGGAGGATGGCAGTCAGAGGCAGTAGAGATTAAATTACAGCAACTTGGGATAGTGAAGTAGCATTTGACATGAATTCTGAGGCTGAAACTCTTACAGAGATCACAGCTGGCATCAAAACGTCTGAGCTTGGGGAAATGAAAATGATTTCTGTGTTGCTTAGTTCTTTGTGACAGGGAGTTTACTTCCTTACATCCTAAAAATAGACAAGATCTCCCCCCCACTTCGAACAGCATCATTTTAACATATTTCCTTCCACACAACCCTATTTCTCAATGAATGGGTCTTCTTTTATAGATGGCATTTTAAGTTTACCATACAAGAGACATGTCAAGGCATTTTCCCCTCTAAAATTCATTATTAAATATAGAATCATAGAATCATAGAA
>NW_009190714.1:0-7284 GCF_000690835.1 Fulmarus glacialis
GTGACGGGGCCTGAGGATGCTGTAAAGGAGCGTCCTAGCTGATTGACCCTTCTCTTGTCACTATACCCATGCCATTTGGCTGGTGGCTGGGTCCACTGTGGGGACTTAATCACCTGCCTGCCTGGCTCCCTCCTCCAGCAGGTGTGCCTGGCCTCGGCAGTACAGCCTGGAGCAGCGGGCTCCTCAGGTCTTCAGCGGGCCCTTTCCACCCAGCTCATGCAATCAGTGTTGGTGTGTGAGGGAGTTTTGTGGGACCTGTGGTGTAGGGAGGGACACCTTTGGTGTGGTCCGAGGAACCATCCCGCTTGAGGATGCTTTTCTCACCTCAAGTGTCAGGATTTCTCCCCCTGAGGTTGTAGGGTTTTCAGGTGGCTCCTCAGGGCCTGGGATCTCCTCCGAGTGTCCTGATAAGAAGAGGGGATCTTGCGTGGGACAGCCTTTGTGTTTCTAGTGGTGAAGACTTAGATGCTTAAGATGATGGCTAGTTTGTAATTACGGCTGATAACTTGGAAGTACTTCAGAAAGTCACCGGGGCGTTAAGCATAGACTCCCAGTACATAGTCCTGGGATGTGTGCTTAACTTCTCGGTACAGACCTGTTGATGGAGATTTCATTTTAAACTTTGTGTTAAGAAGCACTTGGGATTTGGGCCTTCATTCCTGAACCATTTGAGGGCGCTGTGCCTCAGGTTTAAAAAACAAACAAAAAAAGCCCAGTGGCTCTGAGAAGCTGTGTGTTTGAGTGCCACTGTAAATTGAGCTGTATACCACCGAGGGCTTCCTCAGAGTTTAAAACTGATATCTTTAGTTCAAGCTTTAAATAGCTAACTGCTCTACGCTTTTGTCACCAGGCACATTTTGTTAATCCCATTCATGAAGTGCTGGGCTTCCAAAGCTACCTTCCCCAGCAGAGCTGAAAAGCACAAACAGGCAGTGAAGGAACCTTTTTAAAAAGAGGAATGTAGTTGTAGGCACAGTATTAACTGCCTGAGATCAGGGAATGGAGGAGGGGGAGTGAAAAAGATTGGCGATATTCCCAGTAGAAAAGTTGGAAAAGAAACAAGACTAGTTAGTCTTTGTTCATTACTCTGCAAATATGAGCCACAATATTGCACTATCTGTTTGTATCATGAATTCTAAGCAATGACTAAGTTGACATAACTGAGCTAGATGAACTTGGGATCGAAAAGCGATCGGTGTCAAAGCTGCTCATTTGTGGCATCTCTTGGGGACCAAAGCCAATACTGCCACATGTAAGAGGCAGTGTTGGTAAAGCTCTGCTCGCCTTTGCCTGTGG
Source organism: Fulmarus glacialis (assembly GCF_000690835.1). Taxonomy (NCBI): domain Eukaryota; kingdom Metazoa; phylum Chordata; class Aves; order Procellariiformes; family Procellariidae; genus Fulmarus; species Fulmarus glacialis. The sequence goes on from NW_009190714.1 coordinate 1,297, forward strand.
ATCTGGTCCTGAGAGTGCTGAGAGTGGTGTGGGCAGATGTGTTGAGAGAGATGTGTTTCTGCATGTTGGGATACTCCTTTCCTATTAGAGGAATCTGTTCATTTACTCTTCACTCAGATAATCACCAGGAATGGGAAAAGGGGTCAAAGCAGACGCATGCTACATATGAGTGAGTTAAGGTTTATAACACCCTTGTGAACTGAAAACTCAGAGAACAGAAAACTAAAGTGTCTTTAGAATGAACCTAAACTTAAGATGAACCTCATTAACTTTTGAAATGGTTTCATTAAATTGATCACATCACCATGTAGATAGATCTTCTTATTCTAGCTAAATTGACCTTTTGGCATCTTAAGTCTATTCTTAAACATGAAACATATCAGATTTTACCCAGCTTTGAATGTTTATGCAGCCTCTTGTAGTGGGACACTAAATCAGCATAACTGTAGTGAAAGCTATGCAATTTAGTGGTAAGATGTTTTCTGGGATTAGAGGAATTAAGAGTTTGCCTCAAATTATCTAGGAAGTCTTGAATCTGCCATGAGTGGAATTGAAATCAGGTGACTCCAGAGCCCAAATTTTTTGCCTCCTAGTCTAGAGATTTAAAATACTAAGACCAGCACTACAGCGGGTTTTGACTCTTCCAGTCGCTTCCTTAAGCCTTGTTTGCAGCAGAAAGAATAAGGCTTTGCCCTTGTCAGCAGCACAGCTTCACAGCTGGGGATATGGACAAGACCTGCATGCTGGGCTAGAAGAAAGACCTTGGTAGTGGAAACCTTGCAGCCTGTTTATCCTGGCATTTGTCTCCTGAGCAGCACTAATGCTGCAGTGGAAGATTTCCTGAAAACTTCAGTGTGGGAGTGCTCATTGGACTCGAACTGGATGATCAGGACATCTCATTCAGAAAAGCTGGTTGCTAAGAAGTAGGGTAGGTAGTAATACTGTATCCTGATCTCCAGCTGGCTCAGACTTTGTTGTAATTGTATTCCTCAACCATGCCATAAATCACACAAAAAGTGATATAAAATGATCAGGGCAAGTGAAGTTCTAATAAAAACAAAATCCCTGACACAGTGGCATGAAAACTGAGCTACAACCAGACTGAGCAATTGCTTCCTGGTAATGATATCAGATTCCCAGTGTGGCATCTAAAGGCTGTGTTTTGTTTTTTAAACTCTGCTTGCAGATGCTGCTGTTAACCAGTATGTGGTCTGTTGTAGTTTCCTGCTACAGCTTGCAATTGCATCGAGAAGGGTGGCCACACTGTTGTAGCTACATCAGGCCATAGCACGTTTAGGACTGGTGTACCAAAGGTCTCATCTGCACATTTAAAGTACCGCATGTGAGGATACTCCAGCCCTCCTGTCCCTCTTGACAACCTGGGAATTGCAGCGTAGACAAGAGGTACTATATTCCTGAAAAGCACTTCAACTTGGCAGGATGTATCCTGTCTGGGGAATGCAGTTGTGTAAACACTTGGATTCTGACCACACTGCAGGACTGAACTGTCCTTTCTTGGTGCTGGGGAGACACAGGCAGGAGCAAAGTTCTGCAACTCGTCTGACTAACACTGGAAGACAGTAAGCAGTACAGGAAATGGCCTGTCTTTTGGAAAGTTCCAGCTTTGTAAGGCCACAGTGTGTGTTACCTTGAGTTGAGTTGTGTAGTGGACTAAGGTCTCTTCTAAGTCTGAGATCAGTTCCTAGATGACGTATGTTAGGTCTCTCTGCAGCAAGGAAATTCCAGTTTGTTTGATGCATCTCAGAACTACTCATCCATTGCTCTCAGGTGCAATTTCACAGTTAGGTTTTGACTGTTGCTCTCTGTGTGTTGCCCTTACCCTCTCTAGCAAAGTTTGGCAGAGCAGTGTTACCTTCTGTAGAGCTTTTTTTGATTGAAGCCCCAAGAGCACAGTAGAGGAGGCCCTTTCAGCACCGTATATTTGTGCTGTGACTGCAATGATTCTTTTGCTGAGTACTAGCAGGGCTTTTCTGTCCTGCGGACCCAAAATAAGAGAGAGAGGCAGGATCCTGTGCTCTTTGGGGAGACTTCTTCCCCAGCTGTACATTGCAGAATGCTGCCTCAAGCTGTCGCAAAATGTGGGATTCCCAAATACTTTGTTTGATGTATTAATTTTTTACTTTTTTTTTCATGCTAGAGTCACTCTCACATCCTGAAGTGCTGGACTGCTATGCAGTCTGTTGGACTGCAATGTCAGTACCTTACAACTGGTGTAGGCTTTTCTTATTTCTTGTACCTAAATTTTTGAAGCAGTTACAGTTTTAAGAGGGTCATGGGTGCATGTTAAAATGAGCATTAGATTTGACTTAGAAATGAACTTGAAAACTCTTGTCTGTTCAGGAACCTTATTTGAAAGCTAAAAATCACCGAGATGCATTTAGAGGCAGAGGTTTAACTCTAAGTAACTTCTCTTTTTCATTTTGAAATCTGCAATCTCTGGCTTTGGGTTCAGGACTGCTCTTTGGCCTGTCTCTAGTTAAAGTGGATTGTCCTTCTCCAGTGAGATAAGAGGTTGTGGCTCCCTCCTGTTCAGGCTCGTTCATTTAACTTTTTGACACCACATTTTTGTCTCCTTTGAGTTCAGTGAGACTCCTTGTGCAGACTGGATCAGTGGAAGTGGATGGTGTGCATTACAAGGACTCATGGAATGAGAACAGTGATTTTCTCGTTATAGGATGGAATAGAGTAATTGAAGCTACACCCTAAGAAGTACATGCTGGAAGTTGGGAAACCTTAAACATTTTGCAGTATTGTCTCATACAATCTAGACAGAGAAGAAAAGAGCTTCTTTTCTTCCAAGCTTCATGTACGTTTACCTTTGTTAAACCTTATGCAACTCCTGGCGGACAGATCTTCCAGCCTGTTAAAATGTTTCTGAATGGTGGCTCCTCGTTCTGGTGTATCCCCTGCACTTCCCAGTTTGGTACCATCCACTAATTTTGTGAAGGTGTAGATGTAGTCAAGCTTTGGCAAGTATGGGCAAGGAGAGATGATAGAGCATCCTTCTGGACTTTGTGTCAGCCAGGTGTTTCCTTTTTTCAGGAAGGTTGGGCAGAGATGCTGTAAGTCCGGTGGAAGTGATAAGGGAAAATACTGATTATTATAAAGTCATGCCTGTGCATTTGGGTACTAAACAAGGTTAAATGCCAGAAATCTATTTTCCGATTAGCTGCAGTACCTAGGAAGTTTCTGCCCCTGCTATTGCCCACATTGCTGTTCACCAGTGATGTTGTGGGACCAGATACAAACGCTGTTTGGATGCATAGCTTCTTCTAGGGTCTCTGATCTCCCACTGATTTCCAGGTGGATGTAAGTGTCTACAAAGGAACTGTACGTCTCTGTGTAGTTTTGGTTCCAATATGGAAGGCCAGTCAGGGCAAAGAGAACTGAGTAGGACTGCAGGCTCCAGGGAACGAGCAATAACTCAAACGACTCCTAGTGAAATAGTAAATCATCTCTATCCTTGTGAAAAAGAGGAAGAATAATACAGAAGAGGCCACAGTTTGTTGGTTTTAAGCCTGACTGGTTATAAAGGGGAGAGAGAGTGAGAAAGACGGCCGCTTCCAAAGAGCACTTCCCCTGACGGTTTGTCCTGTTTCTTAGGTACTTTAGATTGGTGAATTGTCCCTTTGGAGGTATTTGCCTTTCTTCATTGACTATAGAGGGAGATGATGCCTGGCTTAGAGCAGATGTCTGAAGCTCTGTGAGCTCAATCCCTGTCCAGTGGTAGTGTTTTCTGTGTGGAACAGGGCAGTGCTGCCCTTCAGGTGACTGCAAAAGCCTCTGCTCCTTAAGGGAAGCAGGGCAGTGCAGGCATGCTAGCCTTATAAGATGATACAATTTCCCCTGAGGAAACCTTCAGCCCTGCTGAATTCTCTTGTCTGCGAGAGGAGCTGTCTGGCATTCATCCATAGCTGGTCCACAAGCTGAAAAGTTAAACCTCTTAAAATTACCGCGTTGGGTTTCTTTGTGCTGGGATTTTCTTTCCCCTTCCACAGTGGACAAAAGGGAGAGCACGTTGTGGTTTCCTTGTTTAGCAGACTCGGAGGCTGGGGCTGGCTGGGACAGAGGTGCAGTTAGATATTCTTGGGTATGATCTGCTGTCATACCTGAGTATAAACCTGAAATGACACTGGAGCAAGACCTAATTTAAAGCTCTGGTTTTAAATTTACTTGAATTGCACTTGTAAACAATAACTAACTTAAAGCTGAAGCATGGTTAATAAGGACAGGACTAAAAGCCATGTGAAGTTTATTAAAATGTATTTGTGTTGTTTTTTGTTCTTCACTTTAAATATTAACTTCCTTTTAACTTTGAGGAAATGGTTAAATGAAGATTTACAGTGTAACAGTTGAGAAATTGAGAAGGGGTTGGAATTTGTCAGATGTTTAAAACTGTTCTCTTTTCAGCGTGTTCATATGTATGTAACTAATGAACACTTAGAAGCAAAAGAAAAATCTGTTAAAGATTCAGCATTTCACAGATCTCGTTCAAAGATGTTGTGAAAATAAAAAGGGCTGGAAAAACAGTGTAACTGTTGGAGAGTATTAATGTGTGGGAAGGTCCAGAACCATGTGCAGAGAGCGTTCAAGATTTGTATTCCTGTCCCGAGTTAGCCCTTGAGCTGTTGTAGCTCCACCAGTACTACCAGGGGACAGAGACAGAATAGTGAAGCCGGTGAAGCAGGACGATGTGATTACAAACGCTATTCGAGCGCCAGTACTAACAGTCCCCTTGTTACCGTTGTAATTTCAGTGATACATGTGAGGATCTTCCTCCTTTCCCTGCTGTCATTTAGCCTGAGGAAAGCTCCAGTGGCAAGGAAGATAATGTGTAGAAGAGGGAACTACTGGTAGTACAAGGGTAGATTAGAGAGTGAGCAGATTGCTTGAGTGACCAATGTATGTATAAAACTCTGGATAAGAGCATGTGGGAATATTTTGGTGGTTTGGAGAACAGGGCCTTTTTTGCTAGTGAGCAATAATGAGCTGACTTTTAAATTAAGGATATGAAATATCCTTAATATGAAAGATACAGCCACGGTTAAGCACAGTGGTGAGTGGGGCTGTAGTGGGAAGTGTGGATTGCTTATTTTAATCAACTTGTCAGTTTGGTTGCCTGCCTTTTTGAGGCTGAAATCATTCCAGCCTTTCCTGTTAGCTGAGCTGCATGATTCTGTCAGCTATATGGTCCTGTCATACTAACTGTAAAATCCAGGTTAGATTAATAATGCAGATGACGATGAACTTCGCCCCTCTGAATTTTTTGGGCTCCTGATGACTCCTGTGCCTCAGGTGCTCTGGGATGGTGGGGCTGGGCAGCAACTGCTTTCCCAGACACTAAGCAATACTGGGGTCTGGCACAGTGGCAGGTCCTGTTTGTACAGGCTCTCACAGTGAAAGAAGGACAAGAGGGAGTATCCCAGCTTTTGATATGCATCTCCCCAGGCAAATATGAATTGGCAGCCCAAAGCATTTTATTCCATTGGAATAATTTCCAGAGATGTGGGAAAAGTAGCTCTGACAGTTACATGGTCTTCTGTTTTACTTTTTTATCTTCAAAATCCAGCTTTCTGCTGTCCCTGAACATCACACAGACTAGAGAAGAAAAGCATAGAGTATTTGTCTAGTGCTTATGGCTGATACCTCATGCTGGGATTAGCACAGTATGGTATCTGGTAGTTGGAGGATTTGAGGGACGCAACATGAGGAATGCATTTCTTACGGAAAAAGCAAAATAATGACCAGGGTATTGAAGTTACCAGGTCCAAAAGATCTCATCTGGGCCAACAGGTTTGAGGACTCTTTAGAACCCAACTGGCAAGTTTGGGGAAAATTTTAACTCCCTAGGAGTACTTTACAGGCCCGATCCTGCAAATCCTTCCTGCTTGAAACTCTACTTGGCTTGTCAGATTAAACTTGAGATTGCTTCTTAACCTATTCCAGGGTGAAGACGCATGGCTCTTT